>NW_023503572.1:0-122111 GCF_014529535.1 Bradysia coprophila
AATTAACCTAACTCCTGTGAGGCAATGAGAAACCGTTTATACGATCATTGTGGATCTGTTATAAGCAAACTCTCTTTGATATTGCCACATTCTGTTGGGGATGGATGCGACGCCACGTTAGGAAATTGTCACCCTTCGATGTGTAACAGCTAATTTTGCAAAGAAATTCGATTCTAATGTGAACTTTCCACTGGTAAGATAGGTGTCCTTACTTGATAGTCATTTGCATAGCACAAACATGTGTAGCGAATGTGTCTTGTTTTACCACTCATTGCCGCCGGTATACCTTGTAGTATATAGTTCGCATTAGTTTTGAATTTCTTTCGGTTGGCGATCATTTGACAGGATCAATTAACCTAACTCCTTGTGAGGCAATGAGAAACCGTTTATACGATCATTGTGGATCTGTTATAAGCAAACTCTCTTTGATATTGCCACATTCTGTTGGGGATGGATGCGACGCCACGTTAGGGAAATTGTCACCTTCGATGTCTAACAGACTAATTTTGCAAAGAAATTCGATTCTAATGTGAACTTTCCACTGGTAAGATAGGTGTCCTTTACTTGATAGTCATTTGCATAGCACAAACATGTGTAGCCGAATGTGTCTTGTTTTACCACTCATTGCCGCCGGTATACCTTGTAGTATATAGTTCGCATTAGTTTTGAATTTCTTTCTGGTTGGCGATCATTTGACAGGTGATCAATTAACCTAACTCCTTGTGAGGCAATGAGAAACCGTTTATACGATCATTGTGGATCTGTTATAACCAAACTCTCTTTGATATTGCCACATTCTGTTGGGGATGGATGCGACGCCACGTTAGGGAAATTGTCACCCTTCGATGTGTAACAGCTAATTTTGCAAAGAAATTCGATTCTAATGTGAACTTTCCACTGGTAAGATAGGTGTCCTTACTTGATAGTCATTTGCATAGCACAAACATGTGTAGCGAATGTGTCTTGTTTTACCCACTCATTGCCGCCGGTATACCTTGTAGTATATAGTTCGCATTAGTTTTGAATTTCTTTCGGGTTGGCGATCATTTGACAGGCGATCAATTAACCTAACTCCTTGTGAGGCAATGAGAAACCGTTTATACGATCATTGTGGATCTGTTATAAGCAAACTTCTCTTGATATTGCCACATTTCTGTTGGGGATGGATGCGACGCCACGTTAGGGAAATTGTCACCCTTCGATGTGTAACAGCTAATTTTGCAAAGAAATTCGATTCTAATGTGAACTTTCCACTGGTAAGATAGGTGTCCTTACTTGATAGTCATTTGGCATAGCACAAACATGTGTAGCGAATGTGTCTTGTTTTACCACTCATTGCCGCCGGTATACCTTGTAGTATATAGTTCGCATTAGTTTTGAATTTCTTTCGGGTTGGCGATCATTTGACAGGCGATCAATTAACCTAACTCCTTGTGAGGCAATGAGAAACCGTTTATACGATCATTGTGGATCTGTTATAAGCAAACTCTCTTTGATATTGCCACATTCTGTTGGGGATGGATGCGACGCCACGTTAGGGAAATTGTCACCCTTCGATGTGTAACAGCTAATTTTGCAAAGAAATTCGATTCTAATGTGAACTTTCCACTGGTAAGATAGGTGTCCTTACTTGATAGTCATTTGCATAGCACAAACATGTGTAGCGAATGTGTCTTGTTTTACCACTCATTGCCGCCGGTATACCTTGTAGTATATAGTTCGCATTAGTTTTGAATTTCTTTCGGGTTGGCGATCATTTGACAGGCGATCAATTAACCTAACTCCTTGTGAGGCAATGAGAAACCGTTTATACGATCATTGTGGATCTGTTATAAGCAAACTCTCTTTGATATTGCCACATTCTGTTGGGGATGGATGCGACGCCACGTTAGGGAAATTGTCACCCTTCGATGTGTAACAGCTAATTTTGCAAAGAAATTCGATTCTAATGTGAACTTTCCACTGGTAAGATAGGTGTCTTACTTGATAGTCATTTGCATAGCACAAACATGTGTAGCGAATGTGTCTTGTTTTACCACTCATTGCCGCCGGTATACCTTGTAGTATATAGTTCGCATTAGTTTTGAATTTCTTTCGGGTTGGCGATCATTTGACAGGCGATCAATTAACCTAACTCCTTGTGAGGCAATGAGAAACCGTTTATACGATCATTGTGGATCTGTTATAAGCAAACTCTCTTTGATATTGCACATTCTGTTGGGATGGATGCGACGCCACGTTAGGGAAATTGTCACCCTTCGATGTGTAACAAATAATTTTGCAAAGAAATTCGATTCTAATGTGAACTTTCCACTGGTAAGATAGGTGTCCTTACTTGATAGTCATTTGCATAGCACAAACATGTGTAGCGAATGTGTCTTGTTTTACCACTCATTGCCGCCGGTATACCTTGTAGTATATAGTTCGCATTAGTTTTGAATTTCTTTCGGGTTGGCGATCATTTGACAGGCGATCAATTAACCTAACTCCTTGTGAGGCAATGAGAAACCGTTTATACGATCATTGTGGATCTGTTATAAGCAAACTCTCTTTGATATTGCCACATTCTGTTGGGGATGGATGCGACGCCACGTTAGGGAAATTGTCACCCTTCGATGTGTAACAGCTAATTTTGCAAAGAAATTCGATTCTAATGTGAACTTTCCACTGGTAAGATAGGTGTCCTTACTTGATAGTCATTTGCATAGCACAAACATGTGTAGCGAATGTGTCTTGTTTTACCACTCATTGCCGCCGGTATACCTTGTAGTATATAGTTCGCATTAGTTTTGAATTTCTTTCTGGTTGGCGATCATTTGACAGGTGATCAATTAACCTAACTCCTTGTGAGGCAATGAGAAACCGTTTATACGATCATTGTGGATCTGTTATAAGCAAACTCTCTTTGATATTGCCACATTCTGTTGGGGATGGATGCGACGCCACGTTAGGGAAATTGTCACCCTTCGATGTGTAACAGCTAATTTTGCAAAGAAATTCGATTCTAATGTGAACTTTCCACTGGTAAGATAGGTGTCCTTACTTGATAGTCATTTGCATAGCACAAACATGTGTAGCGAATGTGTCTTGTTTTACCACTCATTGCCGCCGGTATACCTTGTAGTATATAGTTCGCATTAGTTTTGAATTTCTTTCGGGTTGGCGATCATTTGACAGGCGATCAATTAACCTAACTCCTTGTGAGGTAATGAGAAACCGTTTATACGATCATTGTGGATCTGTTATAACCAAACTCTCTTTGATATTGCCACATTCTGTTGGGGATGGATGCGACGCCACGTTAGGGAAATTGTCACCCTTCGATGTGTAACAGCTAATTTTGCAAAGAAATTCGATTCTAATGTGAACTTTCCACTGGTAAGATAGGTGTCCTTACTTGATAGTCATTTGCATAGCACAAACATGTGTAGCGAATGTGTCTTGTTTTACCACTCATTGCCGCCGGTATACCTTGTAGTATATAGTTCGCATTAGTTTTGAATTTCTTTCGGGTTGGCGATCATTTGACAGGCGATCAATTAACCTAACTCCTTGTGAGGCAATGAGAAACCGTTTATACGATCATTGTGGATCTGTTATAAGCAAACTCTCTTTGATATTGCCACATTCTGTTGGGGATGGATGCGACGCCACGTTAGGGAAATTGTCACCCTTCGATGTGTAACAGCTAATTTTGCAAAGAAATTCGATTCTAATGTGAACTTTCCACTGGTAAGATAGGTGTCCTTACTTGATAGTCATTTGCATAGCACAAACATGTGTAGCGAATGTGTCTTGTTTTACCACTCATTGCCGCCGGTATACCTTGTAGTATATAGTTCGCATTAGTTTTGAATTTCTTTCTGGTTAGCGATCATTTGACAGGTGATCAATTAACCTAACTCCTTGTGAGGCAATGAGAAATCGTTTATACGAGCATTGTGGATCTGTTATAACCAAACTCTCTTTGATATTGCCACATTCTGTTGGGGATGGATGCGACGCCACGTTAGGGAAATTGTCACCCTTCGATGTGTAACAAATAATTTTGCAAAGAAATTCGATTCTAATGTGAACTTTCCACTGGTAAGATAGGTGTCCTTACTTGATAGTCATTTGCATAGCACAAACATGTGTAGCGAATGTGTCTTGTTTTACCACTCATTGCCGCCGGTATACCTTGTAGTATATAGTTCGCATTAGTTTTGAATTTCTTTCGGGTTGGCGATCATTTGACAGGCGATCAATTAACCTAACTCCTTGTGAGGCAATGAGAAACCGTTTATACGATCATTGTGGATCTGTTATAAGCAAACTCTCTTTGATATTGCCACATTCTGTTGGGGATGGATGCGACGCCACGTTAGGGAAATTGTCACCCTTCGATGTGTAACAGCTAATTTTGCAAAGAAATTCGATTCTAATGTGAACTTTCCACTGGTAAGATAGGTGTCCTTACTTGATAGTCATTTGCATAGCACAAACATGTGTAGCGAATGTGTCTTGTTTTACCACTCATTGCCGCCGGTATACCTTGTAGTATATAGTTCGCATTAGTTTTGAATTTCTTTCTGGTTAGCGATCATTTGACAGGTGATCAATTAACCTAACTCCTTGTGAGGCAATGAGAAATCGTTTATACGAGCATTGTGGATCTGTTATAACCAAACTCTCTTTGATATTGCCACATTCTGTTGGGGATGGATGCGACGCCACGTTAGGGAAATTGTCACCCTTCGATGTGTAACAGCTAATTTTGCAAAGAAATTCGATTCTAATGTGAACTTTCCACTGGTAAGATAGGTGTCCTTACTTGATAGTCATTTGCATAGCACAAACATGTGTAGCGAATGTGTCTTGTTTTACCACTCATTGCCGCCGGTATACCTTGTAGTATATAGTTCGCATTAGTTTTGAATTTCTTTCTGGTTAGCGATCATTTGACAGGTGATCAATTAACCTAACTCCTTGTGAGGCAATGAGAAACCGTTTATACGATCATTGTGGATCTGTTATAAGCAAACTCTCTTTGATATTGCCACATTCTGTTGGGGATGGATGCGACGCCACGTTAGGGAAATTGTCACCCTTCGATGTGTAACAGCTAATTTTGCAAAGAAATTCGATTCTAATGTGAACTTTCCACTGGTAAGATAGGTGTCCTTACTTGATAGTCATTTGCATAGCACAAACATGTGTAGCGAATGTGTCTTGTTTTACCACTCATTGCCGCCGGTATACCTTGTAGTATATAGTTCGCATTAGTTTTGAATTTCTTTCGGGTTGGCGATCATTTGACAGGCGATCAATTAACCTAACTCCTTGTGAGGCTATGAGAAACCGTTTATACGATCATTGTGGATCTGTTATAAGCAAACTCTCTTTGAAATTGCCACATTTCGGACCTAACTCCTCGCCGATTCCTACGGGAAGAAAAGAGGGCACAGGCAGGGCCTTGGGGGCAGTTCCCAAGTGCGCTCAACTGTGAACAATCTTTTTCAACATCAGTACATGAAATATTTATCTCATAAAAAATATCGTCATAATTGTCAATAGTATATAAAATCAGGGTAAAGATGACGCACCTCTTTGTGTTATAACTTACAAAGTAACTGATATCTCTTGTGGTGACTTAGAAAGGACAAATTTTTGGTTTAATTAAAAATCCATTAGACAACAATATGTATGAAACAGCGATGTAAAGCTTTAAGCTTAACCGTTTCTTTTGTTCTAAAATAATATTTTAAACTACCAACACGTGAAGTAAGAGTAGGTCCGGAAGGGAAGGACAATTAAGGACATATTTTATGTATAATTAAAAATTATTTATTCTTTTTTTCTTGAAATTTTATTTTACCAAAATTTAGCTTACAAATAACTTTGAATCATTTAAATATTATGGACGGATGACTTAACTTAACTTAACGAACTTTATTATTCAAAAAAATACAAATTACAAGTATAATATTTCACTTGCAGCAATGGACGGCTTTCCAACTTAATTTAGCGTTAGTGTGTTAGTTACTTATTTACATGGCGACGGACGAGCGAGAAGGCGAAAGTAATTATGGACGGATGATTACTAATTAAGGATCACTAATTATGGACAAATTGAAGACAATTGATCGAAAGAAGAGAAAAGAGAACGAAGCGATTTTTGATGTGTGGACACAAATTTTCAGATCTTCAACTATTTTTTTTTGTCAAATGCACCTTTTGGGTGACCGATATTTTCAAAATAGATTTTTGTGATTGTAACAAAAACGTAACCAAATAAGTTAAAACTGTAGGATCGTTGGCCTATCCACGGCCGCACTAATCACCCCTGGCCAGCCATCAGTCAAAGTATGGTCAACTTTCAAACAGTGCTCTACGTCTGTCTGGGCCGCTGCTATTTGCTCGTCGTGCATAAAGTACCTCTTGGTCATGAAACATTGTTTAGTCACATCCCTGCTTGCAGTTGTTTCGACGAAATGATGCTTCCGTTGTTTTTATTTTCAATTAATTGCGACAAAAAATACTGCTCATAATAATGGCGCAGCCAGTAAAAAATCGATATTCCGTTGTAGTTTTGAATGTGTGGCATGAACATAAAACAAAAAAGGACCTAGCCGTATTTACAGCATTCTAGGGGCTTACCCTGTATATGTAATTTTAGGTATCTGCTGCTTGTTAATTATCAATTATCAAATCGATTATTTTGTTGCATTTATATTTTCTGGCAAACCTTTTGAAGAATTGTTCGCACATAGTTCATCGTCGAACTTGACCTTCTTGACCTTGATCTTGTTAGAACTGTTGTGTGTCATGAGCTCGCTAAAGTTATAGAGAATTTGTTAGAGAAGGATGACGTAAGTTCCTGGATGAGGTTACTTGCGTTCTCTTATATTGTTTTGAGTAGTAAATCGAAGGGAAGGGAAGGGGTGAATGTGATTAGGTCTAACTTGGATTTTTTTAGAAAGTGTACCGATGTCAGCGGTGCGCTGACTGAGGTCTTACGTAATAAAGGTATTCCGTTCAGTGTAGAGAAGTCAGTAAATAGAGACAGTGTAGCTTTTAAAACTGCTAATAGGAAGGTTAGTGAGGGTGATATAAGGGGTGCTGTAAGAGTTTTGTGTTCGAATGAGTTAGTGGCGCCTCAAACTTTTGAAACTGTGATGAAGTTGAGAGCCAAACATCCGGAGGATAATGGTGAGGTCTTTGAGGAAATAAAACTTGACGGATCCTTACCATTGACTGAGGTTGGGGATGTTGTTAGAGCTATTAGAAGCTTTCCTTTGAGTTCTTCTGGGGGAATTGGTGGATTGCGTCCTAGACACCTTAAAGATCTAATATCTTTTACATGCGGTGATTCAGCTAATCGTTTGTTGAACGGTTGCTTCTTTGATGGACGTTATTAAGGGTGGTAAGGTGCGAAGTGAAGTTACTAAAATACTTTTTGGTGCTTCATTGACTGCTCTTTTGAAGGGCGAGGATGATGTCAGACCGATAGCAGTTGGGATGGTTTGGAGACGCTTAGCAGGGAAAGTTGTGTGTAGTGATATTAGGCAAAAATTAGTTGAACAGTTGAAGCCGTTCCAATTAGGTTTTGGTGTTGAGGGTGGCGCTGAAGCATTAGTTCGTGCTGTACGTCGGTTCTGTACTGCTACTCATGAAGGACCGATGGCGCTTGTTAAGTTTGATTTCAAGAATGCGTTCAATATGTTGTTTAGGAAGTTTATGTTAGGTGAAGTGAAGGATATTTGTCCTGAATTGCCGCCTTTGTTACAGCAGGCGTATAGGCTTCTTTCGAATCTTTACTTTACTGACGAGCCTCTTTTTCTCAAAGAAGATCCAGCAAGGTGATCCTATGGGTCCTCCGGGGTTCTGTATTGTATTATGAAAATGGCTCATTCTCTTTCTTCTAGATTGAACGGTTGGTATTTAGTTGATGGTACTATTGGTGATGTACTGTCAGCTGTTTTAGGAGATATTGAGAAGGTGTTGTCTTTTTGCGACATCTCGGGTTTGCCTTTGAATGCGAACAAGTGTGAGGTGTTTTTTGTTAACGCTTCTGCTGAGGATGAGGCTCGTATGTACGCTGACATGTCAGCGTTGTTGCCAGGGATTAAGAAAGTTGATGAGTCTTCACTTGAGATTTTAGGCTCACCGATTTTCGAATTAGGTTTAGAGAGGATGTTTTCGTCTAAGATTGAGTCAATTAGTTTGATGTGCGATCGTTTGAAGTTGATGGATTTGAGGTTCATCCTGCTTTGTGTATTTTTAGGAAGTCCTTGATTAGCTGTAGGTTTAATTATCTTTTGCGCTCTTGTAGATCTTTCTTATTGTTAGATAAACTGAAAGCTGTAGACAAGATCTTCCGTTCTACACTCGAAGTTATTACTAATACGAAGGTGGATGGGTTTTCGTGGGATCAGGCTTCGCTGCCTTTATCCTTTGGAGGTATGGGTATTAGGAAAGTAGAGGATTTGGCATTGCCAGCATATTTGTCTTCTGTATATTCATCATCCGATCTGTCAGACAAATTACTTGAAAAATTTAATTTACGAATAATTAATGACGACATTTTACGTTTGATGGAGGATATTCCTCAAGATTTTATTCCAGATAATGATGCCCATAAGAAAGTGCAAAAGAATTGGGACCTACCGAGGATCAAAAGTAAATTTTCGGAAATGTTTGATTCTAGTGAGCCAACTGCTCGTGCTCGACTGCTTGCGTCGTCTACTAAAGAATCTTCAAAGTGGCTACAAGTAGTTCCATCGAGTCAGTTAGGCTTATTATTAGATAACAATTCTGCACGAATTGCTGTTGGTCTTCGACTAGGTTGTCAATTATGTGAAGAACATAAATGTCTTTGTGGTAAAAACGTTAAGAAGGATGGCTTTCATGGTTTATCTTGTAATAAAAGCGGAGGATGGATTCCTGGACATGATGAAGTTAACAAAATCTTTTCTCATGCATTTTCTTCTGCAGGGTTTCCGAATTTAGTACAGCCTCCGGGAATTTCTAGAGATGACGGCAGAGTTCCCACTCCTCCTAAAATTCATAAAATTCATAAAATGGACCAAATCCTCCTAAACTCTCCTAAAATCTTCTAAAACTCCAAAAATTCCTAAAATGAGCTCACACTCTCGAAGAAATTTTTTAATAATACTGAAAAACTAAAAGAGTGATGCTATTCGACCGCGCGGGCAAATAGCCATTCCTAGCAGTGACGACTATTTGACCGCGCGGGCGAATAGCCATTCCTAGCAGTGACGACTATTTGACCGCTAGCGGGCGAATAGCCAGATCTAGCAGTTTAGACTATTTGAACGCGCGGTCAAATAGCCATTCCCATGAGTCCAGACTATTTGTCCGCGCGGGCGAATAGCCAATCCTACCTGTGTAGACTATTTGAACGCTCAAAAAATGGTGGAATAAAATTTCGCGCAGCGCAGCGCGAAATTTTATTCCACCATTTTTTGAGCGTTCAAATAGTCTACACTGGCAGGAATTTCAAATGATTTCACGATAGAAGCGGTCAAATAGTCTACAATGGAAGAACTGGCTATTCGACCGCGCGGTCAAATAGTCTACTAAGCAAGAACTGGCTATTCGACCGCGCGGTCAAATAGTCTACTAAAGAAGAACTGGCTATTTGGCCGCGCGGTCGAATTACGAAGCCCCGTACGACGTTCCTTTCAAATGTAACACAAATTTCAAGTTGACCTAAAATTTTAATTTATTGAGAGGCCTAAGGCCAAGTTACGGCCTTAGTCCAACGACCCAAATTTATTTTTTTCCAACAGTATTCTATTCGGCCTTCGATTACCTTCCAAATGAAACAAAAATTAGGAAAATCGGATGAAATTTACTCGAGTTATATGCAAAATACACTTAGGGCCGAGTAGCGGCCTTAGTCCCAGGTAGATCCGGGCGCCGGTCGATATGTTTCAAAACTGGGCGGCGGCGGCGCTTTCGGCGCAAAAACGGCGCTGAACGGAAAATGATTTGTAGAGAAAATTCGTTTCGATATTTTTATTTTAGTTAAACTAAGTTAAACTAAGAATTATTATTTTTCATCAACACGAAGATCGAAAACCGTTTTACATATAATGTCAAGTTTCACTGACAAGATAACTCTTCACAAACAAAACCGGACGTGTAGAATCTAACCTCATAGTTAACTTTGACTGTGTTGACTGAGCGAAAAAAGTTAACTTCAGTGAATGAAATACAATTCTTGTACGCGCCCCTGAGCTCAATATTCGACAACTGTCTTCCAAAAATTCCTCACAATTTATAATTAATAATTGGCAGATTGCGCCGAAAAGTGATACAAAAAGCAACCGGCGGCGGCGGCGGCGTAGTGTTTCCAATGTTACCGGCGGCGGCGCTGATCGGCTAGCCGATTTATACTGCTCGGCGGCGGCGACGTCGTTTTTGGCTCTTTTTTCGGCGGCGAACAGCGCGGCTGGCGCCGGCGCCCGGGTCTAGTCCCAGGACCCAAATTTATTTATCTTTTCAACAACATTCTATTCGGTGTTCGATTACCTTTCAAATGAAAAATAAATTAGGAAAATCGGATCAAATTTACTCGAGTTATATGCAAAACACACTTAGGGCCGTGGAGCGGCCTTAGTCCAAGGACCCAAATTTTAAATTTTTTTCCACAACATTCTATTCTGTGTTCAATTACATTTTAAATGAAACAAAAATTAGGAAAAAGGGATGAAATTTACTTGAGTTATACAGTGAACGACATCTCAAATGTCTCACTGTCAAATTTTTCTGAGAATTTTATTGTGTCATTGCAAATTCACAATGACATTCTCTGAAAAAAATGACAGTGAGACATTTGAGATGTCGTTCACTGTATGCAAAATACACTTAGGGCCGAGTAGCGGCCTTAATCCAAGGACCCAAATTTAATTTTTTTTCAACAACATTCTATTCGGTGTTCGATTACCTTTCAAATGAAACAAAATTTAGGAAAATCGGATCAAATTTACTCGAGTTATATGCAAAATACACTTAGGGCCGAGGAGCGGCCTCAGTCCAAGGACCCAAATTTCAAACATTTTTCTCACCACATTCTATTCGGTATTCAATTACCTTTCATAAAAGACAAAAACTAGCAAAATTGGATGATATTTACTCGATCTATACGCAAAATACACTTAGGGCCGAGGAGCGGCCTCAGTCCAAGGACCCAAATTTAAAACGTTTTTCTCTCCACATTCTATTCGGTATTCAATTACCTTTCATATAAGACAAAAACTAGCTAAATTGGATGATATTTACTCGTACTATACGCAAAATACACTTAGGGCCGAGGAGCGGCCTCAGTCCAAGGACCCAAATTTAAAACGTTTTTCGCCACATTATATTCGGGCTTCGATTACCTTTCAAATGAAACAAAAATTACGAAAAAAGGATGAAATTTACTCGAGTTATATGCAAAATACACTTAGGGCCGAGTAGCCTTTCACTTCTAGGGCCCTAACTCACGGTCCATTCACCCGATTTTAATAAACTTTTTTTCCTGGATCGGTATCGACAATACCTATCTTTAGCCGTTTCATCTGCATTTCCATCGTTTTTTTTTTGCCGTAAATATCCCCAAAAGGGCACTCGGTCGAAATAACTAATTTTAAATAACTAACTGCCAAAATAAATAACACCAAAAAAACTAACTACAAAAATAACTACTGGACTAAATGACTAATGGTCAAATAAACTAAGCTAGAAAAAACTAATACCAAAATATCTAAAATGTTGATTAGAGAAAGTACTCGATTTTATCATCTCACTGGTTTTTATTTTTCGGTAAAATGTGAACACTGCACCGGAATAAGCAAATGTTCTTTTGTATGAAAAAAAAACTCTCCCAACACTGTTACGACTATTGTTGCTGTTAGTATTACAATTATCATCGCGCATTGAAGAACAAAAACTGTGTCATTTATTTTAAAGTGTGATAATGTCTACGTTAGAAATTGTGCGTAATCAAAAAGGTGGTGAGGTTGCTCTCCACGAAGGATATGAATACACTAAAAACGGGAAATCTACTGAGACCCAATACTGGAGATGTACACAGTAATTAAATTAGCAATATTTTCACATCAAAAGCCATTTTTAACGATTTGAACTCTTTTGTTATTTTTATCAAAAGATATTCCATGACTCGCTGTCCTGGGCGCATGAATAGTGTCGGTATCAATGTGAAAAAGTTCTCGATCACTCGCACGCACCTGATGTTCGTAAAGGAAATGTTCGAAAAGTACTTGAAAATATTCGCAATCGAGCACTTTCCACAACTGAACCACCAAGAAAAATTCTACGCAACATCACATGTTCGATTGGCAGAGTGTCCTCGGTAGAGCTGCCCAGTAATATCAATATGACACGTGGTATACGCAGGATTCGTAACAAAACGGGAGTTCATCCGAAAAATCCGAAAACATTGGCTGAATTAGTAATTGATGGAGACAATGCATTGACCTTGAAGGGCTATCTTTTTGTTTTGTACGACAATCAATCGGATACGAAGCGAATAGTCATATTCTCAACAAATACCAATCTTTCGTTCTTATCATATTGCGATGAATGGTACATGGATGGTACGTTCGATGTGGTTCCAACAATATTCAAACAATTGTATACGATTCATGGTAAGAACTAGAAACGTTAAAAAATTGAGGCCATTTTTCTGTATCTATCTGTGTGATTGATAATTAGGCAGACGAAATAAAACTTATGTTCCGTGCGTGTACGTCTTGGCTAGTGGTAAGGATTTCTTCACCTACGCTGAAATCTTTCGCAAACTTAAGGAATTACAACCAAGACTGAAACCGAAAACCGTTATGGTAGACTTTGAACAGGCTGCCATGAAAGCCATTCAACAAACATTTCCTGGAGTGGAGGTCTACGGATGTTTTTTTCATATGTGCCAGTGCATATACCGCCATATACAAGCACAAGGTCTACAAAGTATTTACGGTGAAGATGAGAATTTTGCCCAATACATGAGATGCTTAGCTGCATTAGCATTCGTTCCACCCGAAGAAGTGGTTAAACGATATGAAGAATTGAAAGGATTAGATTTTTTTAAAGCGAAGTTAAGCGGTAAATCAGCTGTTGATGTTGGAGTACAAAATTTGTTGTCATACTTTGAAAAAACTTGGATCGGCCACATCGCGCGTAATAGATTTGTTGAGCCCCTATTTTCAATTGATTTGTGGAATGTTTACCACCAAACTCTTGCTTTCTTCCCAAGAACCAATAACGCAGTTGAGGCTTGGCATAATGCCATTACGATATTGTTCGGTGTGCATCATCCTTGTATTTATAATTTTATTGAAGGCATTAAAAAGGAGCAAGATGCCGCAGAGATTTTAATTGCTAAGATGATGTCTGGCATACCAACAGACAATAAACAAAGTAAGAAACAAATAGAACTCGGTGAGCGATTGGTCGCAGTGGTAAAAATGTATAAGATTGATGATGCTACTTTCGACATAAAAGATTATTTATTCGGAATTAGCAGCGCAATTTCGTATCCATCTACTAAGAAGTGATGCACATCTAGCAATATTGTAAGTGCTTTCAATTAATTGGATGTAGAATTTTAAAATATTTAATTTTTTTTGTGATAATGAAGTAATTTATAGTTTGTAAGTCTTTTCATGAATTTTGTTGGTCGTTTAGAAGTGGAAATTGAAAATTGGATATTTTCTATTTGATAATGAAGTTAGTCATACTTTGCTTTTTTCGGGCGTTTCGATGTAAGGACTAAATTTAGTGCTTGTTTCACACTTTAATAAATATTTGAAATGTATTGTTTTTGTTTCCATTGACTAGTTAACATAATTTGGTAAGAAGAGTGAAGTTTGCCGTAAGGCCGCCTGCTGTAAGGCAGTTTAAATTTAGGTTTTATAATTGTAATTTCGTAAGTACGTAAAACTAGAAGGTGCTAGATCTTGAAAGTTGAATAAATTAAAAAAAAAAGCGGGGTCAAGGGGCGGCAGCCCCTGCATAGGGGGGTCAAGGGGGGAGTATCCCCCCTTGCGAGGTTTAAGGGGTGGAACGGGGTTTGGGGCAGAGCCCCATGAACGTCTGCAAGGCGGTAAACGAAAGCTCGCCGCAGGCGCGGGGGTTTGGGGGCGGAGCCCCCGTATTTTAAACTAATTCATCTCATAAAATAATTGTGCTAGTTAATTACGCTACATGAACGTCTGCAAGGCGGTAAACGAAAGCTCGCCGCAGGCGCGGGGGTTTGGGGGCGGAGCCCCCGTATTTCAAACTAATTAATCTCATAAAATAATTTTGCTAGTTAATTACGCTACTAATTATTTTGGTCATTCGTTTTTTTAGTTTTAGTTATTTGCTTATTAGTTATTTAAGTATTAGTTAATTTGGTAATTAGTTATTTAAAATTAGTTATTTCGACACCAAGCCCAGTCGACAAGAAAAACCTGATAAAGGATCAGTTGCTGGCTAGTCGAGACTGGCGTCAGAAAAGAGGAAATCATAAAAGTTTCAATTATTAAACTACATAAGGAAAAATATGTTTTGACAAAAAAACATAACTTTTTGTCAATTTTCTTAAACATTTTTAGTATTTTACGAAGTGTATGAGAAATAGAGCAAAAATTCCTCCGGAAATTACTTATACAACCTTTCCCACATTTTAAAAAATTCCTCCTAAAATTCTCCCAAAATTACCTTCCAAATCTCCTAAAATACTCCTAAAATTGCCTTTAAAATTTCCTAAAATTCCTAATTTTAGGAGCCTTCATAAGCCGTGGGAACTCTGTGACGGGAAAAGACCGGATGTTATGACTCTAATTCCATGGAGTCATGACCAGCGTTACAATAGTACCACTCTTTTAGTTCCACTTTTTTCGTAAAAGGAAAAAGTGGAACTATCTTCACGCCGCATATATGCAGCGTTACAATAGTTTCACTTTTTTAGTTCCACTTTCCTTATACAAGTGGAACTATTGTAACGTTGCATATATGCGGCGTGAAGATAGTTCCACTTTTTCCCTTTTACGGAAAAAAGTGGAACTAAAAGAGTGGTACTATTGTAACGCTGGTTCATGGTAGACCTATTTTGTGGGATGTAACCATTAGAGACACCCTAGCCCCTTCTTATGTTAATCAGTCATCCAAACAAGGCATCAGAACAGTCGGAGCGTTTGCTGCGACTTAGCCCCGTACAACCCGTAATCCTATTTCGTCCGCAACCATAATACGTCCGTAGCCCTAATAAGCCCGGAACCCTAATACGTCTACAACCCTCTAATGCGTCTGTTACCAAAATGCAAGTCAAGTTGGGCATTGTCAAATTTACTGAAACTGTTCATTTTTAAAATTGAGCATAGCGCAATTACGAAAGCCCGTACGAAGTACCTTTCAAATAAAACCAACAATTTACGACATTATTTTAGAAACCCAAAATTTTTTGCCAACTTTCCATTGGGTATTCAATTACCTTACAAATGAAACAAAAACTAGCAAAATCGGTTGAGATTTACTCGATTTATGTGCAAAAAACACTTAGGGCCGAGTAGCGGCCTTAGTCCAAGGACCCAAATTTGAAACTTTTTTTGCCATCATTCTATTCGGCATTCAATTATCTCCCAAATGAAACAAAAACTAGCAAAATTGGATGAAATTTACTCGATTTATGTGCAAAAAACACTTAGGGCCGAGTAGCGGCCTTAGTCCAAGGACCCAAATTTGAAACTTTTTTTGCCATCATTCTATTCGGCATTCAATTATCTCTCAAATGAAACAAAAACTAGCAAAATTGGATGAAATTTACTCGATTTATGTGCAAAAAACACTTAGGGCCGAGTAACAACCTTTGAGCCCTCCCAACAAGCCCACGTTGCATCTTACCCAAAAACAATGTTCAACAACTTTGTTCTACTCGTCAATACCTTTCATTTGATATATCACAAGCAGCTATTGCGTGCGTATTTCGGTAGATATCGTCCAAAGACTGAAAAACACCTATAGGGCCCTAGCTCTGGAGGGGCCGACCCTACCATGCCCATTTTCGAACTTGACCTTACTTTTGTCGATACCAATCGGGGAAAAAAAGAATTTTCAAAAAAGGTTGGGATTTACTCAAGCTAGAGGGGTCACGGACGGACGGACGGACGGACATTTTTTTTATTGCTGATTCGTCATCTATGAACATAGCCAAATGCTTTGCCCTTACTGTCTGCTTCCAATTCGACGTGTTACAAACGGCATATTAATCTTATAAGCCCCCAGTACTTCGTACGGGGCTAAAAAGCTGGTTCGATTACTGATAATGCCGAAAGATTTAAGCACAATCATTACATTTGTTTAAAAGATAATTATTTGTCCACACCTATTGCTTTTGAATCACTAGGTAGCGTGGGTCCTGAGACAAAGACATTTATAAAGAAATTGGGATCATTAATGCAAAAGGCTTCTGGGGAACCGCGCTCTATGGACTACCTGCTACAGAAGGTTTTCATTGCGATTCAACGAAGAAATTCTAGTTGCAATTTAGGGACCTTGGGATCGTTTTTTTATTGGTTGCACTTTGCAGCCTTTTTTTTCGCTTTTAATAAAGAAAATTTACACGTACGAAGTACTGGGGTCTTATAGATTTACGCATACGTTTCTAACACGTCGAATTGGACTCCCTGAGTAAGGGGAAACCTATTGTGGTTGTCCATAGATGCCAAATCAGCGAAAAAAAAAGTCCGTCCGTCTGTCCTTCCGTCCGTCTGTGGGTTCTCTAACTTGAGTAAAACGCATCCGATTTTGAAATATTTTTTTCCTCGTTTGGTAATGTCAAAAAACAGGCTAAGTTCGAAGATGGGTGATTTCGGATCGACCTCTCCGGAGCTAGGGCCCAACTAGTGCCTAAGTGTTTTTCTCCAGACATATAAGCACTACACTTGTCAGTGATACGTCAAATAAAAGGTATTTGCTATACCGATCGACAAAAAAAAAAGTTTATAGAAATTTACGACCACATCTGAACATATTTCGTCTGTTTTAGCTTTATTATATAGGTATTGACCGTACCAATCAGGGAAAAAAAAGTTTTTGAAATTATGTTCACCGGAGCGTGAGCTAGGTCTCTTGGAGTGAGCTCTTATCTGGCTACTCGGCCGTACAGTGAACGTGGAGTATTTTGTCAATATCTCGAGTAAATTTTGACCGAATTTCATGAATTTTTTTTTTGTTTGAAAGGTATTAACGAATGTAAAGCGTCGGTATTATTTCCGGTCTGCTAACAAAATGGCTGCCGGCAGCCATATTGGATTTTAGTAAAAGTGAAATATCTTGGGGAAAATGGTACTTAGAGAGTTTCTGTTAAAGAGAAGTAACTGATTATCTGTTTTGGTCGTTTTCGGAATTCCATGTATGGACATCTATATATACCTATATACAGCTATATTGATCTATATTCACCTATATTGAGCTATATAATAGCATATTCATCTGTGAAATGTTTATTTACAGTGAAATATAGGTAAATATAGCGGTATATAGCTGTTTAAATAGGAATTTATGAAAGTTGACTTCGTACGAGGCTGTCTATATTGCCTCCGGCAATTTATTTGTATATGATAACAAGGCAAAGACAGATAATGTAAGTGATTTTAAAGGGCGAATAGCTTTTCAGTAGAGAATGAAGTAAAAGAAATGAAGAGTTTCACAGTAAAGGCTTTTGATACGAATAGGTGTTTCGTACGGGTCGGCGTTGGCTATGTTTTTGGATTGGTATTGACAATACCTATCATTTGCCGTGTCATTTACATATCCATCGTTTATTTTGCCATAAATATCACCAAAAGACCTTAAATCACTTAGGTGGCCCTAACTCACGAAGGGCCGACCCGAATATGCCCATTTTCGAACTTAGCCTCACTATTTCGACTATCTTTCAGGGAAAAAAATTTGAAATCGGATTTGATTTACTCAAGATATTGACGTGACGGACAGACGGACAGACAAAATTTTTATTGCGAATTCGTCATCTGTGAACATAGGCAAACACTTTGCCCTTACTGTCTGCTTCAAATTCCATCAATTACACACGGCATCGTCATCCTACGAGCCCCTTTGTACTTCGTACGGGGCTAAAAATCCATATTGGAGCTCGTATCTAACCGGCTTACACTACCATTTAGTGATTATAATAATTTTGATGAAATTTAAACGAAAACTAAGTTCGTCTAAGGACACCACAAAACAAAATCGAAACCATCTTGAACGATCTACCACCATTTGTTAACAACGGCTCACATCACGATATCCGGCGTGGCAAACTATCAATTTCATAAATTGACCTTACCATATCTTGGTGAAGACTAGAAAAGAACGTAGATTCATGCGAAACGTATGCGATTTGCTTTGGATATAACACATGACAGCTGATCCCGAAATTTCTGCACTATCGACGATAGTCTATCGTAATCCAATTTCTATTCGAATTCTTTTATAAAACTTATTGACTTGAACGATAACAGCGTTGAAGTGGACTGTGAAATTAACCGAAATCAATGTGTGTGAAACGTGTACCATACTATCCCGGAATTTCCATGATGCGGTTGCGATTGGGATTTATTATCTTAGCGATTGGGATATCTTATCATAGCGAATGGGCACAGAGATAAGTTGGCCAGCATTTGCGAGAAAAATGCGAAATCTTACGAAAGATTTTAGTTGCAATTGATCCAAGATGTTGAGAACTATAATCTCGCTTTCCGTGCTGGTTGTAATAACCAACGGCAGTGTATCAATGCACAATCCATTTTATTGCTATTCGGAAGACACAATCCGACCACAAATAACGATGTTCGATGCGGAGACACCGTATGAGCTAGTCAGAGGACGAAATATTGACGGAAACGCATCGAATTGTATTCCATCAAAGTTTTGGTTGATTGGCAGAACAGGTCAAGACCTTCCTCGGGATTATGAGATTTCATCAATTTTCCGGAACGGCGAAACGCTACAAAGGAATATTTTAAATAATTACGACGCTGGCAGAACCACTTTATGTGCAGCTGATATCGCTATGATTAGAGACTGGAAATTCGATCCGAATATCACATACGAAAATGCGGAACTCCTAACCGAAAGCGGATGGAATGACATAAAAGCAATCGCTCAGCGTTATCAATCCGCTCTTCCAACCATACTGTCATCAACTTACTTACCTACAGATTACTTATTCCGATCAATCAGTACACAAGCGGAAAAGGCATCGCTAGCTGCATTTGCTGACGGTTTATTCGGATTAGGTGGACACAAGCAAGTTGAATTTGAGATTATTGATGATCCGGATCTGTTACTGTTGCCCCGTTCGCAGTGTCCACTTTTCAATGAACTCATCACCAATGAACTCGAAGTGAATGCGTTCGTTGAAGGTCCCGAATATGAGGAAATGATCACACAAGTCAGTAGCAAACTGGGCTTCCGTGCATCGAGTCCGCTGACACATGATGAGTTGAACACACTGCTACTACTTTGTCGATTCGAACAAGCATTGGCCATGAATTCGACGGCACCATTTTGCTCATCATTTTCAGTGGCAAATATTCAAGTTCATGAATATCGCCGAGATATCTTTTTCATACACAGATACGGCTATGGCCAGTCCAATTATCGGCGCCTTTATGAGAATATGCCATGTCATATCATGCAAGACATGATGAACTTTCTACGCTCAAACGATCCGAACGACCGTCGAGTGAGAATTTTTTATTCGGATTTGAATTTGATGCAACTCATATTCGTTGCGCTGAACGCTCATGAAGATCAAGTTCCATTGAATCGACACAACTTTGCCCAACAAGTATTCAGACAATGGAAAACGAGTTATATCAGCCCGAAAGGCGCAAACGTGGCAGTTATACGTTATGAGTGAGAGAGATTTTGGTTATTGGGTTCAATCATTTCGAAATTCTTATTTTTTATAGTTGTGCTAATGGTGATCATGACATCTTGTTTATGCAAAACGAAAAACCATTACAACTGCCCGGATGTCAATCGAATGGATTGTGCAAATTTTCGATGATTTTGAATCGGCTCAGTCACTACTTGGACATAAATTGCTCAGAGATCTTTTGTACAAATAATTGACGTTACAAATTATCATGAACGGAGCGGAAGCGGAGTTCTTGACGCAGTTCCCACTCCCTAAAAAAAAGTGAGAAAGCACTAGGCGACTATACACAAGCGAACATTACAACTTTTGTTTAAATTAGTCGATATCCAAAAACATCTTTTTATGAATTAAAATAAGCTTCAGTACGAGTCCAACGAACAATAAATCATTAAAATCAGTGCACTGAAACCGGAGAAAACTCACTTTCAATTCTGGTCATTTACGTACATTTTAACCATTTTCGAGTTAATAGAAATTTCATGCGTGACTGCGTACAGGTATCAGATTATTGAATATAAGAGAACTAGTGGGGCACTTTTGCTAAATTATACAACAAATTAAAGCTTTCATCAATTCATTTTTATAAGTTTCATCGAGGTTCTTCCATAAAATATCGGTAACGAGCCAGACTTACCAGAACAGAAGAAGTTTTTCAAAAAAACCTTGTATTTTCGGAGATATTCGACTTTGAAGGTTTTCATCTGAATGGCTTTTCCGGCCGGAAAAACGATTTTACATTTTCCGGTAACAAATTTTGTTCTACAACTT
Source organism: Bradysia coprophila (assembly GCF_014529535.1). Classification (NCBI taxonomy): domain Eukaryota; kingdom Metazoa; phylum Arthropoda; class Insecta; order Diptera; family Sciaridae; genus Bradysia; species Bradysia coprophila. The sequence continues at coordinate 20,708 of NW_023503572.1, forward strand.
TTTATGGCAAACAAGGTTATACAAAAAAATTTGTAATAACTTAAATCGCACGAAGCCATTTTTAGACCCGTACGAAGTACTGGGGTCTTATAGGTTTACGCATACGTTTGTAACACGTCGAATTGGATTCCCTGAGTAAGGGGAAACCTATTGTGGTTGTCCATAGATGCCAGAGCCGTAGCTACTAAGGAGCGAAGGTGTGCTGAGCACACCCTGGAAACTCTTGAGCACACCCTGGACCGACTTGAGTTAAAAAAAAAAAAAAATAATATTAATAGTAGATTACAGAAGAGCCTATGTAAATGAGTAATACATGTGTGCGATGTTTGCGGCGTGTGAGCCGTCCCTTTGCGTACCTCCGTTTTGTTCATTTACGAAAAAATGATCATACGTTTACTTGACAGATTGGTTTTAAACAATAGCACACATGATAGGCCTTTTATAACACGTGCTCTTTTGTCAAGTAAACGGATGAACCAAACGGACAAGTCTGAATTCAGCTTTAAAAGTAAAATAACGAAATAGAAAACTGCACATTCTAAGCAGCACATAAATTGCATCAATTTATATGGACGATGGACTTTTGCGCGGAGAAATGTAATATTGTGTGCAAGTAAAAATAATAATTTGAAAAAAGAAAGAAAATCAGTTTTATTTGCATACAATATTACATTCTCCGTGCAAAAGTCCATCCTTCATATATATTCACAAAATGTAACATTTCCCCGCGCAAAAGTCCATGCTTCATACGCAAAAAAACGAGCCGTCAGAACAGTCGGAGCGTTTGCTGCGACTGAGCCCCGTACAAAACCCGTACATCTATTGCGTACGTGACCCTAGTCCGTCCGTCGCCCTACTCTTACCGTAAGCCTACTGCGCCCGTAAACGTCGGTAAAGTAAAATTCTTATGAAATGTGTACGTCTTAAAAATTGCGCAAAGCGCAATTATGAAGCCCCGTACGACATTCCTTTCAAATGTAACACAAACTACACTTCTCACTGATCAGTGACTTTGTAATTATCATTTTCACCGATTTATATTGATTTTACGAAAAACCAAAATGGCGGCCGACGGCCATTTTGTTAGGAGGTGGAAAGTAGTACGGCTGCTTTACACTCGTTAGTACCTTTCAAACAAAAAAAAATTGAAATTCGGTCAAACTTTACTCGAGATATTAACAAAAAACACCACCTTCACTGTACGACCGAGTAGCAACATATAAGCTCACTCCAAGAGACCTAGCTCACGCTCCGGTGAATCGAATTTCATAAACGTTTTTTTCCCTGATTGGTACGGTCAATACCTATCTAATAAAGCAAAATCCATCTAAATACGTTCAAATTTGGCCAACCTTGGCTTGAAGCAAAAACGGCTTGCCGCCCTGTACCTAGTTCACACCAAGGGGTCTAAGTCACGAGTCGGTCATCCGATTTCCATAAACTTTTTTTTGTCAATCGGTATTGTAAATACCTTTTATTTGACGTATCAGTTACAAGTGTAACGGTTGAATGTCCGGAGATATCTTCGAAAAACCGTAAAGCACTTATTGGGCCACAGCTCGGGAAGGGTAGATCCAAAATCACTCATCTTCGAACTTAGCCTGTCTTTTGACATTACCAAACGGAAAAAAAAGAATTTTTAAAATCGGATGCGTTTTACTAAAGTTATCGTGCAGACGGACATTTTTTTTCACTGATTTGGCATCTCTCGACAACCACAATATGTTTCCCCTTACTCAGGGAGTCCAATTCGACGTGTTACGGACGTATGCGTAAACGCATAAGACCCCAGTACTTCGTACGGGTCTAAAAATCTTGATTTTTCGAAAGTCTACTGTTACTGTAGGGTAATTAGGTACATAAAGGGGTCACAAAGTGACATACTGATGTGAAAAATAGATTTATGATAGTGGAAATAACGATTTTGAACACTCGAGTGTGGGTTCAAAGATAACGAATCCGCAATAAAAACAAGGCATCAGAACAGTCGGAGCGTTTGCTGCAACTGAGCCCCGTACGACCCGTAAACCTATTTTGCCCGAAACCATTATACTTCAAAATGCTTCCGTAACGTTATTGCGTACTTGACATTATTGCCTATTTTTGCAAATTAACTGTAAGTGTTCATCTTTAAAATTGCGCTTAGCGCAATTACAAAAGCCCGTACGAAGTACTTTTCAAGTATAAATCAAAAGTTTACGAGATGTAATTTTGAGAATCCGAATTTACAACGTTTTCTTGCCAACTTTCTTTCGGTATTGAATTATCTGTCAAACTAAACAAAAAGTAGGAAAATCTGATGAAATATTCTCGATTTATGTGCAAAAACCTTATAGGGCCACAAAGCGGCCTTAGTCCAAGGGACCTAATTCTAGAAATTTTTCCACAACTCGCTACTTAGTGTGCAAGTACATCTCAGATTTTACAAAAATTGGCGAAAACGGATGAATTTCACTTCATTTTTACCGATTTATATCGATTTTAATAAAATCCAATATGGCCGTCGGCAGTTATTTTTTTAGGAAACCGGAAATAGTAGTAGCGCTTTGCATCCGTCAATACCATTCAAACAAAAATATTCATGAAATTCGGTCAAAATTTACTGAAGATATTAGCGAAAACCACCACGTTCACTGTACGGCCGAGTAGCCAGATATGAGCAAAATTTCATAAACTTGTTTTCCCCTGATTGGTACGGTCATTACCTATCTAATAAAAAAATAATAAATTAATAAAGAAATTTGTGAAAATCCGGTCAAATTTGGTCGACCTACAAGCCAAAAATGCTTCGCGTCCTGTACCTGGTTCACATCAAGGGCTCACGAGTCGGTTATCCAATTTTCATAACCTTTTTTTTGTCGATCGATATTGTAAATTGACGTATCATTTACAACTGTAGAGATATCGTCGAAAAACCATAAATCGCTTATGGTGCCCCAGGTTGTTAGGGGTCGGCCCTCCCTACTCGGCCCTAAGGGTTTTTTTGCACATAAATCGAGTAAATCTCATCCGATTTTGCTGTTTTTTTTTTCATTTGAGAGGTAATTGAATATCGAATGAAAAGTTGGCAAAAATTTCGGGTTTCTAAAATAATGTCGTAAATTGTTGGTTCTATTTGAGGGGTACGGGCTTTCGTAATTGCGCTATGCACAATTTTAAAACTGAACACTTTCAGTAAATTTGACCATGCCCAACTTGGCTAGGTGGGCAATAATGTCAAGGACGCAATCGGGTTACGGAAGCATTTTGGTAACAGACGCATTAGAGGGTTGTAGACGTATTATGGTTACGGACGAAATAGGATTACGGGTCGTACGGGGCTCAGTCGAAGCAAACGCTCCGACTGTTCTGATGCCTTGTTTTTACTGAATAAGACTTAAGTGGCACCTAACATTATTGCTGAAGAGGTTGGGTTACCTCTTGCAATCGCTTAAGAAATTCATTGTTTGCCTTAGGGGCCGTCCATAAAGGACGTCCGCGATTTTTCTGGAATTTTAGACCCCCCTCCACCCTTGTCCGCACTTTTCCACTACACAAATGTATGGCGGTCACACGTTGGCGAACCCCCCCCCCCCCCCCCCCCCCCTCACCCCCATAGTGCGGACGTCCTTTATGGATGGCCCCTTATCTGCAAATGTTTCTAATTCACGAAATATGCTAATGCGCAATGACGAGCATTTTCTGTTCAATGCACTCCATGTGAATACAGTCATTTAAATGTCATTAAGAAAATTATAGGTCTATCGTTCGGCAAAATCAACGAAGAGGAACGCCAAAAAATGAATTTGCAAGTTTTGAGAGTTATTGCAATGGTCACTTTTTCGATGGCTATTCATTTTACTATAAAAAGATTTGTTAAAAAACTCATGTCGTCAGTTCAGACCTTCAAATTGCATAGATTTCATTTGTGCTTTCACGTTTTAGAATATTGCAATGGGTCTTCTAGTTAAAATTGTGTTTCTAGCCTGTGTGCTAGTGGCTACAGCTAAAGTAAGTACACATTTCTGTTTGGAAGCTACGGCCTGAAGTTCCCATATAAGCATACCTTTATCTGAGTGTGTTATGTATGGTCTGAGAATGGTAGAATGCAATAGCAGTATCGATTGATGGTGGTTGTTGACCAAGTCTCAGGTATGAGTGGTTCAGCGTTGGTCGGGCAAGAGATATTACAGAGTTTGTAGAGAAAAACAAAAATTCCGATGAAAGTAGGTTCCTAGACCATCATCTTGGTTGGAAGTGGCAAAGTATGTTGGTATTTCAGCGATTTTTGGTGAAAACACATTCCTAGAGTCAAATGAAGAAGAATGGCACACCGTTCCCTTTGTAGAATTCTAGGATTTTGTGACTCTTGACTGTTTTAGGATTATTAAGACGGTGGTTCCTTCAAATCCGATAACTTCACATAGTCCACCATTTTCTCAATTCTAGAACGTTAGGATTTTTCGATTTTTATTTAGTTTTATCCCGATTTTTTGATAAAATTAAATCTTTAAATGTTTCAGCCATTAACCGAAGAAGAACGACAATCAATGATTATGGAGCTAGTTGGAAAGTGTAAAAGTGCGGAAGGGGCTTCTGATGCTGATGTCCAGGGGGCAATGGCACAACAACCTCCAACAACTCGTTCAGGTCAATGCTTCCATGCCTGTATGATGGAGACTCTTGGTGTCGTATGACCGATGTACTTTAAAAAAAAATATATTTTGCTTATCAATTTCTTGTAAATAGATGATAGGTGGCAAGTTATCAGCTGAAGGCAGCGCAAGATTAGCCGAGGGATCCGGCGATCCGGAAAAAATTAAAAATTCCGAAGCAATAACCAAAGAATGTATTTCGGTTGGTGGGGGTGAACGGTATGTTTTTTTTTGAATTTTTGTGATGAACAACGTATTCATTTCCATTCGTTTCTAGATGTGAGAGTGCAGCAGCTATAGTTGATTGTGTCGCCGCTGCAGCTGCTAAACTCGGTATTGATCCTACTAAAGATTTAAATTAAAATTTTCACGTGATGTTTACTTGAATAGCCAATATGAAAATGTCTGTTCTTCGAGGAATCCAACGTCAATTAAACTTTAAGAATTCAAAATTTAGTTTCATTTTAAACTCATTATTTTAAACCCAAAAAACTTGAAAAATCTCTGTAAATTCTAGAATTCTTGCCCTAGGGGGCGTAGCTAGAGATAACAGTTTTGTGATATTCTTCCTCATAACGACTCAGGAATGCAGTGTCCACAAACATCCCTAAGATACCAACTTTTTAGCCCCGTACGAAGTACTGGGAGATTATAAGATAAATATGCCGTTTGTAACAGTTGAATTGGAAGCAGACGGTTAGTGTTCATAGATGACGAATCAGCAATAAAAAAATGTCCGTCCGTCCGTCCGTGACCCATAAACCTTGAGCAAATCACAGTTTTTTTTTTGATAATTCGGATGACCGACTCTTGAGTTAGAGCCCTTTGTGTGAACCAGGTAAAGGGCGGCAAGCAGTTTTCCCACATTAGTAGAGGTCCTTAGCATAAAAATAGTAGTTAATATTGTTAGTCTGAGTCCAAAAAGATGAATATCCCTCATAGAGCACTGCGCCGTTCAGCCGAGAGGCAGTTGGCGGCTATGACACAGCCGAGAGTTCTCGGCGGCCGGCTGGTAAGATCATGTTAGCGGCTAGCCGGCTGTATCAATCACACAAAAAAACGAGCCATCAGAACAGTCGGAGCGTTTGCTGCGACTGAGCCCCGTCCAAACCCGTATATCTATTGCGTACGTGACCCTAGTGCGTCCGTCGCCCTACTCTTACCGTAAGCCTACTGCGCCCGTAAACGTCGGTAAAGTAAAATTCTTATGAAATGTGTACGTCTTAAAAATTGCGCATAGCGCAATTACGAAGCCCCGTACGATGTTCCTTTCAAACGTAACACAAATTTCAAATTGACCTACAATTTCCTCAGTCCTATATTAACCTATATTTACCTATAAATAAACAATTTACTGATAAATATGCTAGTATATAGCTCAAAATAACTATCTATACCGTTATATAGCTCAATATACTATATATATTTATATATAGATATCCATATTTGGGATCCTTGAAACACCACACACACATAACCAATCACTTCCCACTGATCAATAACTTTGTAAGAATTATTTTCACCGATTTATAATGTTTTTACAAAAATCCAAAATGGCGGCCGACTGCCATTTTGTTAGGAGGTGGAAAGTAGTACGGCTGCTTTACATTCGTTAGCACCTTTCAAACAAAAAAAATTGAAATTCGGTCAAAGTTTACTCGAGATATTAACAAAAAACACCACCTTCACTGTACGGCCGAGTAGCCACATATAAGCTCACTCCAAGAGACCTAGCTCACGCTCCGGTGAATAGAATTTCAAATTTTTTCCCTGATTGGTACGGTCAATACCTATCTAATAAAGCAAAATCCATCTAAATACGTTCAAATTTGGCCAACCTACAAGCAAAAACGGCTTGCCGCCCTGTACCTAGTTCACACCAAGGGGTCTAACTCACGAGTCGGTCATCCAATTTTCATAAACATTTTTTTTGTCGATTGGTATTGTAAATACCTTTCACTTGACGTATCAGTTACAAGTGTAACGTTTGAATGTCCGGAGATATCTTCGAAAAACCGTAAAGCACTTATTGGGCCCCAGCTCCGGAAGGGTCGACCCAAAATCGCCCATCTTCGAACTTAGCCTCACTATTTTGACTACCTTTCAGGGAAAAAAGGAAATCGGATTTGATTTACTCAAGATATCGACGTGACAGACGGACGGACAGACGGACGGACGGACGGACGGACAAAATTTTTATTGCGGATTCGTTATCTATGAACATAGGCAAACACTTTGCCCTTACCGTCTGCTTCGAATTCCATCAATTACACACGGCATCGTAATCCTATAAACCCCTTCGTACTTTGTACGGGGCTAACAAAAATTATGAAAAACGGATGAAATTTACTCGAGTTATATGTGAAATACACATAGGGCCCTAATAGCGGCCTTAGGCCAAGGACTCAATTTTTTTTTTTCAACAACATTTTATTCGGCCTTCGATTACCTTCCAAATCAAACAAAAATTACGAAAAACGAATGAAATTTACTCGAGTTATATGTAAAATACACATAGGGCCCTAGTAGCGGCCTTAGTCCAAGGACCCAAATTAAATTTTTTTTTCAACAACATTCTATTCGGTGTTCGATTACCTTCCAAATCAAACAAAAATTACGAAAAACGAATGAAATTTACTTGAGTTCTATGTAAAATACACATAGGGCCCTAGTAGCATTTCACTTCTAAGGCCCTAACTCACGGTCCACTCACCCGATTTTAAAAAACTTTTTTTTCCTGGATTGGTATTGACAATACCTATCATTTGCCGTGTCATTTACATTTCCATCGTTTATTTTGCCATAAATATCACCAAAAGACCTTAAATCACTTAGGTGGCCCTAACTCACGAAGGGCCGACCCGAATATGCCCATCTTCGAACTTAGCCTCACTATTTCGACTATCTTCGACTATTTTTGAAATCGGATTTGATTTACTCAAGATATCGACGTGACGGACATGGCTCAGAAATATTACAAAAGCTCTCCAAGCAAGTCGATCAGTGTTCTCCCATATAAATATTGACAGGGGCTACTATATCCCATAACATTCCCCAAAAATGTTTGTAAACTCGCGTGTTCCCGGACGAGCCCTCATATGGGAAACCAAAAATCCTTGGCAATCAGCTGTGCATATTTACATTATATTGTGTACGATTCGAGAAATAAATTCTCAGATGGTTTCCGTTTAATGATAAAATTGCTTTATTATCTGTTCATTTCAACGATTATTGTTCGGCGAAATTTCATCAATCAATGCTACTGGGTTACTCGATACAATAATAGTGGACACTATGCCAATCATATAATACCCAAACCCACATACTACACTACACGCCACTACACGCATCATTCTTTCGCTTTGTCTTACTTATTCCGATCAGTGATCTGTCGCCCTGACCACAATTTTATTTCGGTGAAGCGAGCTAGAGGCTCAGTATGAACTAATTTCGAAGCATTTTTCAGAGAAGCGAAAGACGAGTTTAACGACATTAAAACAGTTTCTCGAATCTTTTCTTCTCCAACTTCTCAAATGTTCTCCACGGATCTGAAAATAACTACGCGCTCTCGAAATATCATATGTTCACAAAATTTGTATCTACGTCGAAGCTTTTCTCCGAAATTTTTGTGTTCTCCAAGCATTGCTTGACTGCTTCGTAAGATTTCTGAGCCATGGTGACGGACAGACGGACAGACAAAATTTTTATTGCAGATTCGTCATCTTTGAACATAGGCAAACATTTTGCCCTTACCGTCTGCTTCGAATTCCATCAATTACACACGGCATCGTAATCCTATAAGCCCCTTTGTACTTCGTACGGGGCTAAAAAGCTCCGATTCCGTGAGTCGTTCAAATCTACGAAAAACAGCACGTCCATCGGGGAAATGTTCATTTTTCATATCATCGATGAAAGTGGCGAGATAACCGTCAAGTCGTTTCCAAACGAGACCATAAAATTTTTTGATGACATTGAGGCTAGCATGATAAGTCGTTTTATCATTCTTTTTTAAAAAATAGTGTTGAATTGGTAAATATTTCAGTTTAATCCGTGCTATGAGATGGCAAATTTCAACATTAAACGAGCCGTCAGAACTGTCGGAGCGTATGCTGCGACTGAGCCCCGTACGAACCCGTACATCTATTGCGCACGTGACCCTAGTTCGTCCGTCGCCCTACTCTTACCGTAAGTCTACCCGTAAACGTCGGTAAAGTAAAATTCTTATGAAATGTGTACGTCTTAAAAATTGCGCATAGCGCAATTACGAAGCCCCGTACGATGTTCCTTTCAAACGTAACACAAATTTAAAATCGACCTAAAATTTCCTCAGTCCTATATTAACCTATATTTACCTATAAATAAACAATTTACTGATAAATATGCTAGTATATAGCTCAAAATAACTATCTATACCGTTATATAGCTCAATATAGCTCAATATAGCTATATATATTTATAAATAGATATCCATATTTGGGATCCTTGAAACACCACACACACATAACCAATCACTTCCCACTGATCAATAATTTTGTAAGTATCATTTTCACCGATTTATATTGTTTTTACAAAAATCCAAAATGGCGGCCGACGGCCATTTTATTAGGAGACCTGAAATAGTACTGACGATTCACATTTATTAATACCTTTCAAACAAAAAAAATCATGAAATTTGGTCAAATTTTACTCGAGATATTAACAAAAAACACCACCTTCACCGTACGGCCGAGTAGCCTCATATAAGCTCACTCCAAGAGACCTAGCTCACGCTCCGGTGAACCGAATTTTATGAATTTTATTGGTACGGTCAATACCGTCAATACCTATCTATTGAAGCAAAATCCATCTAAATACGTTCAAATTTGGCCAACCTACAAGCAAAAACGGCTTGCCGCCCTGCACCTAGTTCACACCAAGGGGTCTAACAAACAAGTCGGTCATCCAATTTTCATAAACTTTTTTTTTGTCGATAGGTATTGTAAATACCTTTCATTTGATGTATCACTTACCAGTGTAGCCTTTAAATGGCCAGAGAAATCTTTCGAAAACGTTAAAGCACTTATGGGGCCCCAACTCGGGAGGGGTCGACCCAAAATCGCCCATCTTCGAACTTAGCCTCACAATTTCAACTACCTTTCAGGGAAAAAAAATTTTTGAAATAGGATTTGATTTACTCAAGATATCGACGTGACAGACAGACAGACGGACAGACGGACAGACGGACAGAAGGACAGACGGACAGACGGACAGACAAAATTTTTATTGTGGATTCGTCATCTATGAACATAGGCAGACACTTTGCCCTTACCGCCTGCTTCGAATTCCATCAATTACACACGGCACCGTAATCCTATAAGCCCCTTCGTTCTTCGTACGGGGCTAAAAACAGGTTATCCAGTGATATATCGGAAACGGAGTTTTCATAAGTCTATCGTCCACAACCAAAATTGAAAAAATTGATGACGATGCCATTCCGGAAATTCCATTCAATTTCGTCAAAGTTGATAAACTGAAATCTCTGGATTCAAAATCAAAATGCGGTAAATGCCATTCCATTTTCGATTTCAAAATACTTCTTCGCTGATTTGATCGGAATAATCGCCAAGAATTGGGGCGCTCAAGTGGTTGGCGGCGGGAAAACTAAGGTGGAGTTGACAATTACTGACCGATCAAAGGAATGTGTTATTGTCAGCTTGTGGGGAAAGACATATGAGGAGCTTGGATCTGAAGGCAATGCGGTCATAATTCGCAAAGGTATTGTGAACGAATGCGCGGGAGTGAATTCGGTCAATTGCAGTGCGAATACTTTGTTTTGGAACAATCCTGACACGAAAATCGCTATTGAACAATAAATAACCAAACTGACCGAAAGTTTTCATGAAAAAAAAAAAGATTATTGTCGTATGAGGGGTTTCCTCAGCATCTATCAACTATGACGCATTTTTAGCCCCGTACGAAGTACGAAGGGGCTTATAGGATTACGGTGCCGTGTGTAATTGATGGAATTCGAAGCAGGCGGTAAGGGCAAAGTGTTTGCCTATGTTCATAGATGACGAATCAGCAATAATAATTTTGTCTGTCCGTCTGTTGAAATTGTGAGGCTAAGTTCGAAGATGGGCGATTTTGGGTCGACACCTCCCGAGCTGGGGCCCCATAAGTGCTTTAAAGTTTTCCAAAGATTTCTCTGGCCATTTAAAGGCTACACTTGTAAGTTATACGTCAAATGAAAGGTATTTACAATAACGAGCGACGAAAAAAAAGTTTATGGAAATTGGATGACCGACTCGTGAGTTAGACCCCTTGGTGTGAACTAGGTACAGGGCGGCAACCCGTTTTTGCTTGAACGTTGGCCAAATTTGAACGGATTTTAATGGATTTTGCTTTATTAGATAGGTATTGACCGTACCAACGAGGGGAAAAAAAGTTTATGAAATTAGGTTGACCGGAGCATGAGCTAGGTCCCTTGGAGTGAGCTTATATGAGGCTACTCGGCCGTACAGTGAAGGTGGTGTTTTTTGTTAATATCTCGAGTAAAATTTGACCGAATTTCATGATTTTTTTTGTTTGAAAGGTATTAACGAATGTAAAGCAGTCGTACTACTTTCCACCTCCTAACAAAATGGCCGTCGACCGCCATTTTGGATTTTTGTAAAATCAATATAAATCGGTGAAAATGATACTTACAAAGTCACTGATCAGTGGGAAGTGAGTGGTTACGTGTGTGGGCTGTTTCAAGGATCCCAAATATGGATATCTATTTATAAATATATATAGCTATGTTGAGCTATATAACGGTATAGATAGTTATTTTGAGCTATATACTAGCATATTTATCAGTAAATTGTTTATTTATAGGTAAATATAGGTTAATATAGAACTGAGGAAATTTTAGGTCAATTTGAAATTTGTGTTACGTTTGGAAGGAACATCGTACGGGGCTTCGTAATTGCGCTATGCGCAATTTTTAAGACATACAAATTTCATAAGAATTTTACTTTACCGACGTTTACGGGCGCAGTAGACTTACGGTAAGAGTAGGGCGACGGACGAACTAGGGTCACGTGCGCAATAGATGTACGGGTTCGTACGGGGCTCAGTCGCAGCAAACGCTCCGACTGTTCTGACGGCTCGTTTTTGTAAAAATTTCGTTGTAAAATCTCATCGGTAAAATTCTCGTCAACATATTTTCTTGTTTAAAATTGATTACGTTTAGGCGCAGAATGCGTCACCAAAACTGATATCAAATGTTTTGGAAGTTTAATTTTTACTAGCCGTCACCTTTTCCTCTTTTGAGGTTTTTGTGGGATTCGTGTTTACAGCTATTTGGAACAGAGCTATTTTGTCATTATGAATTTATGAATTTTCAAGGAAAGCAGAACGAAATGTAAAAATTGTGTTGTTTCAGAAATTGACAAAACTTATGGATGGTGCAAATGAAATCTGACAGTCATTAAACACTATGAAAATGTTGTGAAATTTTTGTCAGATAAAATAGAGATGAATTTATTTAAACTTGTCTTCCAACATGAATTTGGCAAACGGTTCATTATTGAAAAGTCAAATGAGGGACCTAATACACTAAAATGAACTCAAATGAACATAAGTTGAAAAATTTAATTCGCAAAATAAATAAGGCTACTAGTTAATTCAGGTCCCTAGTCAAACAAGCGCTCCTGTCTGGGTTATTTTTACTCTGCCGTGGACCAAGACATTGATTGTTGATGTTTTTGTAAACAACAATGCAAAGACATGGCTTACGCATTTTCTGCATACACATTTACACTTGTCTCCAAGTTGAATTTTCGACGACGTTCACGCGAATTAAGTTAAATTTCAACTCTCAAATTGTCAAATTGTACACAAACATTAAAATTAAATCCCAACAAAAATCACTTCGAGAAAAGTGTGACGCAGTCTTTGAAGTACAATTTCTAAAATGAAAACTTAAATTTTACACCTAATTAGTTCAAACAAGCTGGCTTAATTTTATCTGATCATCTGCTAAATAATTTTTACCAAAAAAAATTTGACTGGAAACAACCAAAATTTTACCAAAAAAATCTGCGTCGCAAAGTGGCTGAAAGCGTCAACTCTAGCGATATCATTCATTTTAGAAATTGTACTTCAAAGACTGCGTCACACTTTTCCCGAAGAGATTTTTGTTGGGATATCAATCGTTTTAGAAGTGTAGTCAACACTGCTTTTTATAACAGTTTACAGATCTAATTCAAAAATTTTACAAAATTCGAAAATTTTACGAAAATCGAAAATTTGACGAAATTGACAAAATTTGAAAATTTGACGAAATTTGAAAATTTAACGAAATTCGAAAATTGGACGAAATTTGAAAATTTGACGAAGAAAGTAACTCTATCTGCAACCATTCAAGAAATAGGTGTAAGACCCTAATTGACCCACCCATTTCCAATTTTTGACATTTTTCACATATGCCAATTTGTTCTACTCGTAAAACTCTGAGACTTTGCCGAAGAAAGTAACTCTCTATATCTCATAAGCCAAAAAATATTTTTCTTCCTTTCATCCTACGCTCGAGTAGCTCAAAATTTGGTCACTCTGACCACTGTAGCTCAACCGAATCTGCACCAATGTTTCTAATTATTTGTTTGTTCGATTGTGTGGCGAATACCTTTCATTTGATGGGTCGCACGCCTTTGTAGGTTTCAATACAGCTAAGCTACAGCCGAAAACGCGTTCCGGACCCTCGAAAACCACACTCAGAAACCACTTCGAGGCCAATAAAACAAAATTCTGATTTTTCCTGGGGTAATGGCGTATCACATTTTAATTTTTATGCCCACCCTGAGGTTCCTGCAAAATTTCATGGAGATTGGCTGACTAGTTTCCGAGATCGACCGTCGATAGATAGACAGATAGACAGAAACATACAGAGTAAGTTGAAAGATCATGTCCGGAGCGATAGCGGAGGACTTGGCACAGTCTAACTTCCAAAAAAAGAACGAAGAAAATTTTTTGAGACGCGGCAACTATATATAGGCGAGAATTTAAGTTTCTTTCCTTTGGCCTGTATCACCACAAATCCTATTCCATCTGATTCGCGCTTCAAATACGAGCAAAACGAGCTATCACTCGACTATGTAACTTTAAAATTGCCGGAGATACATCGTTTTGAAGTTGGTCATTTTGATAGAAAATGCACCAAATTAACGTTTTCCAAACAATCAAAATCTTTCAACTTACTCTGTATGTTTCTATCTATCTGTCTATCTATCTGTCTATCAATCTGTCTATCTATCTGTCTATCTATCTGTCTATCTATCTGTCTATCTATCTGTCTATCTATCTGTCTATCTATCTGTCTATCTATCTGTCTATCTATCTGTCTATCTATCTGTCTGTCTATCTGTCTATCTATCTGTCTATCTATCTGTCTATCTATCGACGGTCGATCTCGGAAACTAGTCAGCCAATCTCCATGAAATTTTGCAGGAACCTCAGGGTGGGCATAAAAATGAAAATGTGATACGCCATTACCCCAGGAAAAACCAGAATTTTGTTTTATTGGCCTCGAAGTGGTTTCTGAGTGTGGTTTTCGAGGGTCGGGAACGCGTTTTCGGCTGTAGCTTAGCTGTATTGAAACCTACAGAGGCGTGCGACCCATCAAATGAAAGGTATTCGTAACACGATTCGAACAAAAAAATAATTAAAAAAATCGGGGCAGATTCGTTTGAGCTAGAGTGATTAGAGTGACCAAATTTTGAGCTACTCGAGCGTAGGATGAAAGGATTAATATTTTTTTGGGTTATGAGAGATAGAGAATTACTTTCTTCGGTAAAGTCTCAGAGTTTTACGAGTAGAACAGAGGGGCATATGTGAAAAATGTCGAAAGTTGGAAATGGGTGGGTCAATTATGTTTTTAGAGGTATTTCTTGAATGGTGACAGATAGAGAGTTACTTTCTTCGGCAAAGTCTCAGAGTTTTACGAGTAGAACAGAGGGGCATATGTGAAAAATGTCGAAAGTTGGAAATGGGTGGGTCAATTGGGGTTTTGGAGATATTTCTTGAATGGTGGCAGATAGAGAATTACTTTCGTCAAATATTCTGAATTTCGTCAGATTTTCGATTTTCGTCAAATTTTCGAATTTCGTCAAATTTCGTCAAATTTTCGAATTTCATCAAATTTTCAAATTTCATCAAATTTTCAAATTTTGTCAAATTTTCGAATTTCGTCAAATTTTCGAATTTCGTCAAATTTCGACAAATTTCCGAATTTCGTCAAATTTCGTCAAATTTTTGAATTTCGTCAAATTTTCGAATTTCGTCAAATTTCGTTAAATTTTCGAATTTAGTCAAATTTTCGAATTTCGTCAAATTTCGTCAAATTTTTGAATTTCGTCAAATTTTTAAATTTCGTCAAATTTCGTCATAAACTGTAAACTGTTATAAAAAGCAGGGTTGACTACACTTCTAAAACGACTGATATACCAACAAAAATCTCTTCGAGAAAAGTGTGACGCAGTCTTTGAAATACAATTTCTAAAATGAATGATATCGCTAGAGTTGACGCTTTCAGCTTCGTTACGCAAAAATTAAATTTTACACCCAATTAGTTCAAACAAGCTGGCTTAGTTTTTCTCATCATCTGCCAAATAATTTAAAAAAAAAAAAATTTAGACTGGAAACAACCAAAATTTTACCAAAAAAATCTGCGTCGCATGTGGCAGATAAATTTTCTTGCTGGTCTGTTCCTGAACATCTGCCACTTTGCGACGCAGATTTTTTTGGTAAAATTTTGGTTGTTTCCAGTCTAAATTTTTTTTTTGTAAAAATTATTTGGCAGATTTTGATTGTTTGGGAAAAGTCAATTTGGTGAATTTTGTATGAAAAGTGGCCAATTTCAAAACGATGTATCTCCGGCAATTTTAAACCTACATAGTGGAGTGATAGCTCGTTTTGCTCGTATTTGAAGCGAGAATATGATAGAATATGTTTTGTGGTGATAAAGTCCAAAGGGCATAAACTGAAATGTTCGGCTATACATAGTTGCCGCGTCTCAAAAAAATTTCTTCGTTCTTTTTTTGGAAGTTAGACTGCGTCAAGTCATCCACTATCGCTCCGGACATGATTTACGGTTGCCCAGATTACTCCACATAAATTGTAGGCCAGGTAAGGGGTGTGAATAAAAAATACTTTACATTTTTTCGTTTGATTTTCTCGCCTTCAATTTTGCATTGGACTTGTATTGGAAATGATGACCAAAAAAGAATAATTTCCTTGTTTCGATATGAAACATGCCTCGTCACTCCCTCAGTGAAAAACGTTCCACTACCATGTGGAACGAACCCCACGCCTACATTCCTAAATAATCTCCTTTCTTCGGTTAACATAAACCAACATTTATTTCACTTAATTTCAACATCAAAATTGTTATAGTCGACAACAAAAAACTTTTTTTTTTATATTCTACGCATCCACACATTCGCCGCATTGGTAGCATGAGTAAGGACGAAGCACCTTACCCTGCGACTGGCATTCGGCTTCAGTCGGTTCATAAAAGCATTGTATACATGGATCCACACATTCGCCGCATTGGTAGCAGGAGTAAGGACGAAGTACCTTACCCTGCAACTGGCATTCCTCTTCAGATGGTTCATAGAAGCAATTTATGCACGGATCCACACATGCAGAACAGGCGTTACAGGTCTGTTCAACATGAATTTTACCCTGTTTGTCACATTCCGCCTTACTCCAATATTTGAAACATCGCACACATACTGCAGGGCGCAGTAGAGGCTCGGCACTGGTAATCTACGTCACAAAAAAGGAGATTTGTAGTGGCTAACAGTAAACGTCAGTGTTTAGACATGAATTCGCTGGAGTTGTTTTTCCGCTGGTGATGGCCGCATACTATCGCGTGTTACTATTTCACCCGGATAAAGCCTAATAAAGCACTTTTGTTTGTATGAGTAGACCAGCTAGAAAACAGCTGAAGCAAATTCATGGCTAAATCACTGACGTCGTCGACTGTACCAGAAGTTGACCAAAAATGTCTTCTGGTTTGGGGACAATGCTGAAATGTCCCAATTCTCTCTTGATAAATATTCGACGTTGCCCCCAAACTTTGATCAACCACTACTCTCCATTAACATTATCTATTTTCATAAACGAAAGGAAATTCACTTACAACCACGAAAAGTACCAACAGCAAAGCTTTCATAAAAGACGAAATGTACATTTTTATGCGGACTGTTCTCGTTTGGCAACTAAACTTCTGCGTTGTAATTTCGGTTGTATTTATACTGAAAACATTCGGATGGATTGTGAGCTTCTGTATAAGTTGGAATTGCGTCAAGACACTGTTTGTGACGAGCGGAAAATAAAAATGGAAAATCCGGTTAGTTGCTACACAAATTACATTCGCCCATATTTTCAATTTGTGCTAACAGAACAGTTATTTGTTAATCTAGGGTAAACAAAATTGACTTACAAAGTAACTGATATGGCTGAGGGGCATTCTGCACATTTACGCAAGAGTTTTATCAACAAAAAATTGACTAAAAAAGTTTTAGAAAGAAAATGTGCGTTGAAGAGGGGGCAACGATGATGATGACGTATCGTTGGCTGAATGCTGGTCGATATGAAGGAACAGACTAAAAGTAAGACGTGTTCACTCTCATACAACTGTTTTGACTTTTCCAGTGAAACACCTCTACTTCCTACACACAAATTATTCTTTATTCAGAGCTATGTATGAACTAATTGTAAGATGCATACAGTACAGCTGCCTAAAGAAGAGTTGCCTGTACTGCGGTAACATTGCTTTTATAGGCGAAAATCCAGTACGTCTGTCATTGTCGTGAAGTTCTGGACGCTTCGCTGTCACTGGGTGCGCCATCTCTGTGCATCATTTCGATGTAAAATGTTGCGCGCATGTATTTGAATATGATGTCACGCTACAGCGTCACAAGTGGCTGTCATTAGCTATTCACCTTTAGGGTTTCTTGAATGATTATTAATTGCAGGATGACAGCTATTGACCACACTAATCGGGGAAAAAGTTTAGAGAAATCAGCTCATCGGATCATGAGCTGGAGGCCTCAGAGTGAGCTTAAATCGTGCTACTCGGCCGTATAATGTTAGGTGATGGTTTTTACATGTAGCTGAAGCAAAAACTGATTTTCATAATGCTTTTCAGCTTTTGGAATAATTGAGGAGGTGTGTTGGTTCCCAAAGTGTCACCACTTCTCATCATCTTCCCAGTTCTAGAATTTTATAAGATTTCTGTTGTTTTTTGGATCCCTTCTGGACATTTGGTATTATTGAGGTAATAGCATATTGCTTCATGAACCACCATCTTCCCAGTAACTGGGACGCAGTTCTAGAACTTTAGTATTTTGGGGATTTTTTTTTCAGATTTTTTAGGCTCACTTCTGGACGTTTGGGATCATTAAGATGGTATGCAGGTTCCTAAAGATACATAACCCTACATGGTCCATCTTCCTAGTTCTAAACCTTTAGAATTTTGAAGAATTTTTATTTTATTTTATTTTTTTGGTTCCTTTCTGGGCTTTTGGTATTATGGTGGTGGTAGTGGGTTGGTTCCTAAGACTCCTTATAACATTTAGGGCCCCAAGTGATTTTTGATTTTAGGGCAAAGCTGGGCAATATAGTTACTGACTTAATAGGATTAAACACGCACTTACAATTACGGACGCAATTAGGGGTGTGGCCGTACTAGGATACGCAATAGGTTTACTGGTTGCACCGAACTAAGTCGCAACCGACACTCCGACTGTTCCGCCGGCTTCTTTGCCGAGTAAATTTTATCCGATCGACTTGTTGTGTTCAGATTGTGTTCGAGTTCTCTTTTTACTAAAAATGCTTTGTTTCGGCATCGTGTGATAAATTCACATTAGAGGAGAAACTGGCACACTTAAGCTTTGCATGGTGCATGGTGCACCAAATTACGCTACCCCAGGAAATCTACTACCGGTTGCAGAAAGACCGGCCGAAGGCGTGGTATACAAAATTCGAATGCAGTAATTAACTAAAAACTTGAAAAATGCACAAATTAGATGTTACGAACAGTACACACCAATTACCCATCTCAGTTGTTGAGCTCTTTTATTTGAACAAAAATGAATAAGTAAAACTTCCGTTTAATATAAATGGTGATCAAACAAATTGTGTTTCAGATATTTATCTAAATATTTAAAAATAAAATTGACAAGAAGTTTGAAAACAAAAATGTGTTTAAACAATTGTTCTCATGTTAAAATTAAGTCTGACGTCAAACGTTTTGAAGTCGTATTTTTAGACCCGCACGAAGGACTTACGTCTTATACGTTTTGACCGAGGTTTTGACCTACGTTTGTAACACGTCGAGTTCGTCTCCCTGAGTAAGTGGAAACGTATTTTTAATGTCCAGAGATGCGAAATCAGCGAAAAAATATCCACTTGAGTAAAACATATCCGATTTCGAAAATGCTTTTTTTTCACGTTTGGAAATGTCAAAAGTAAGGTTAAGATCGCCTATGGGTAATTTTGGGTCGACCATTTTCAAGCTAGGGCTAGAGATGTGCGGGCCGCCCGAAAATGCCCGGGTTTTTATCCGGCCCGACCGGGCCTGGGCCGGGTGGGCTTCAAATCTGTCGGGCCGAGCTTGGACCGGACCTAAAAAATCAAATTTTTGGCCCGATTTTCAAAGTTTCGCGCACTTTTTTATATGAAATTTGTTTTCGGGCCGCCCGAAAATGTCGGCCCGTCCGAGTTTTTATCCGGCCCGATCGGGCTTGGGCCGGACGGGCTATAAATACGTCGGGCCAGTTCGGGCCGGGCTTTAAAAATGAATTTCGGACCGGGCTTCGGGCCGGACGGGCTTCAAAAAAACATCGGCCCGCACACCTCTAGCTAGGGCCCCATAAGTTGCTTAGGGTCTTTCTCCGGACCGCTACCATTGTACAATGATACATCAAATGAAAAGTTTCGACGACCAACTCTGGAGTTAGGGCCATCGATGTGAACCTGGTACATAGTACATACAGGGCGGCATGCGTTTTTGGCAAACAGGTCCGCCAAATTTAAACGGCTACTTCGACTATTTTTGCTGGTATTTTCCGACGATAACGATCTGATGAGGAACAAGACTCAAAACTATAGTTTCAAGAAAAAGAATTACAGTTTCAGGCATTAGATTGATCCTCCGGCAAGTTTCCAGCAAGTTTTATTCAGATTTTGAAAATTTACCATCAGCGAACCGCCGAGTTATACAGGAGGTAGGAGGACAATCAAAACTTTCGGCAATGGAGAGAGCAGAAAAATCGGTGGAACAAATCCATTTCCACCCGTTAAAAAATGTCGATAGCGGAGGTCGTTCGGAGGCTTTTAAGTTCCAATTTTTAAAGCATGCCATTAACTAGATAGGAAAACAAGCTTCGGTCCTTTGTGGTGAGCGCATATCCTGCTACTTCGCCATACAATGAAGGTGGTGTTTTTGCCAATAACTCCAGTAAACTTTGACCGATTTCCATTATTTTTTTTTTCTTTTGTTTGAAGAGGATCGAGTACGGGTCGCGCCAAACTGTGAACTGTGGAATGTTCCCCTTCTATGTTTCCATTTGAATACTGAATTTTGTAAAGGGTCCACGTGCTGAATATGACTGTCATGACAATCATTTTACTAATTTTGACCGAAAACAGGTGTTACATACCAAATGTAAAAAAAACATTGGATTTTTATGCACACGATGTGTTTTAACTCACATTCAGTGCGTAAGGCCGAGGGGCAAACCACATGAATTTGTAACTCTTTTAAAATTCGCACGAAGTAAATACTAGCGTGTTTTGTGCAACAGTGGTGGAAGTCAAAACGAAGTGACTATTTGCACCCGGGTGCAAATAGACATATAAAGACTATTTGCACCCAACTCCAACGGAAATCACGATTTTTTTATGGAAATTATAAGAAAAACGTTACAGTTACACTGGAAAAACAAGTCGGTTTTGAAGTCTGGCTTTAAACAAACGAAAAACTTCTTTGAAGCTCCGAAAATACATTTTTACTTTAACAAATGGGAACACTAATACTAGAGGTGTGCGGGCCGATATTTATTTGAAGCCCGTCCGGCCCGAAGCCCGGTCCGAAATTCATTTTTAAAGCCCGGCCCGAACTGGCCCGACGTATTTATAGTCCGTCCGGCCCAAGCCCGATCGGGCCGGATAAAAACTCGGACGGGCCGACATTTTCGGGCGGCCCGAAAGCAAATTTCATATAAAAAAGTACGCGAAACTTTGAAAATCGGGCCAAAAATTTGATTTTCTAGGTCCGGTCCAAGCTCGGCCCGACAGATTTGAAGCCCTCCCGGCCCAGGCCCGGTCGGGCCGGATAAAAACCCGGGCGGCCCGACATTTTCGGGCGGCCTGCACATCTCTAACTAATACTCTATTGTGCGTAATTATTTAGGATTTTTCTTCTACGAATGAGGATAATACTCTGTTGGACTGTAACTATACTCTTTTCCCTTATAACATACGCTAATTGATCTGTCGAGATTGTAGTTTCCTGTTTAAATGTAACGAAAAGGCGTAAGGCGTAAGGATTTTTCCCTCTTCAAAACGTAACGAAAAGGCTAAATTCCAGAGGATGTTTCCGACAAAGTGTGAAGCATAAGGCAAATTCCAGATGATTTTTCCCCTTTACAAACTGTAACGCAAAAGGCTACCTTTCAGGTAATTTTCCTTTGTACAAAATGTAACGAAAAGTCGTAACTCCAGAGGATTTTCCCCTTTTTCAAAACGTAACAAAAAGAAAGGCTAAACTCCAGAGGATTCTTCACTAGTGTAGACGCATGTATCGTGTGTGGTAAACTTACTAAACTTTTAATGGTAAAATGTGACTGCTGCGACAGGTGGACTCATTGTCATTGCATCAACCAAAGCGAAGAAGATCTCAAGGAAGATACAATTCATTATTTTTCCATCATATGTGTGGCAAATACGCCACGGTCTGAACTTCACGACGATTTCAAAATGGTTACGAAAGATTCACCGTTAGCGGTGATTCCAGAAGAATCGTTTTTATCTAACGACTCGAAAATGAGCATCGAGACTAAAGACTTGTCGACCTCGTCTGATGTTTCAAACATAGACATCGAAAACTCAAACATGGACGAAGAAATTTATTCGTCCACATAAAAAGCCTCATCGAATGGTAATATTAATACCTATGCTGGCAATTGTCTACAATTGTCTTTCAATCTTTTTTAAAATCAGTTTTTTGTTTCAATAAATACTTTGATGAAGAGACAATCAGGGGAGCCACGTTCCAAAGATTACCTGTTGCAGAAAATTTCTATTGCTATACAAAGAGGCAATGCAGCATGTATTCTTGGAACTTTAGGAAGTAATAGAGCAGATGATTCTTATTTATTGTAATATTTGTTGATTGACAAGATCGTTTTTTTACTAACTGCGCCGTACTATGCGAGCAGTCTTTTTTTTCGCTCTGAATAAATAATTTTTCAAAATTCCTTTAACAAAGTGTTGTATTGCTTTGACTTGACCAAAATTGTTGAAAAATTTCTTTTATTCCCGTTTCTCGATAGAGAAACGGGTCTTCAAAAAAAAATTGCGTTTGTTTGTCCGCAGCCCAACATTATACTATCAATACAATCTATCTACTACCTGTTTATGTATTATGTATCTATCTATCTAACTATTACCTATCTTACGATTAACTATCCTATTATCTATCTACTTATCTATCTATCTATCTATCTATCTATCTATCTATCTATCTATCTATCTATCCATATATCTATCTATCTATCCATCTATCTATCTATCAGATATATATTTTCTATTATCTATTATCTATTATGTGTCTGGGCCTGGTCCAAAAAATATTTTTTGAGTTTGTTTGTCCGCAGGCCTCAAAAGTGGCCTCCCAAGGGTCTGACGGCAGGACGTCGGAGGCCATTTTTCAAAAGTGGCCTCCCAGGGGTCTGCTGGCAGGACGTCGGAGGCCATTTTTTAAAAACGGCTTCTCAGGAATAAGTCTACTAGACCTACGATGCCAATTTTCGAAAACAGCTTCCCAGAGGTCAGTCAACATGACCTACAAGGCCAATTTTCGAAAACGGTCTTCCAGGAATCAGTCGACAAGACCTACAAGGCCTATTTTCGAAAGCGGCCTCCCAGGAGTCAGTCAACAAGACATACGAGGCCAATTTTCGAAAATACCTTTTCAGATGTTAGTCAACAGGACCTACGAGGCCAATTTTCGAAAACGGTCTCCCAGGAGTCAGTCGACAAGACCTACAAGGCCTATTTTCGAAAACGGTCTCCCAGAAGTCAGTCGACGAGACCTGCAAGGCCTATTTTCGAAAACGGCCTTCCACAGCTTAGCCGATAAGACCTTCAAGACAATTTTTTTAGGATTCAGCCGTAGGATATCCAATGCTTTTCTTTGAAAACAGCCCCAAACGTCTCCCTCGGTCTATACTATGAAATCGTCAATTGTAATTTCCAATGAATTAAAATCTTTTTAGGATTGTATAATCTGATGAATTGTCACAAATCAAGTTGTAAGAAAATCGAAAATGAATCTTGTAAATATTTTTCAAATATTATCTTATTTATTTGTCCGATGATGAGCTTATTTCATTTCATTTCATTTATTTCAGTTTAAATTCGATTATAAATACAAAAAACATCTGCGTAGCTCTAGTGTGACGAAGTCAATTCGAAAGAGCTACGATTAAGAGCTTATCTCTATTGATTAATTACAAATATTTACGATATATGTCTACGGCTGATCCAAAATAGGGTTTGTTTGCCCACAACCCCTTACAACAATTCAAATATTCATAAGACTATACAGATCGATAAAATTGAGAAACGGGAGTGCCACGTTAGGGGCCTTACTTGTTCAACGAAGGGCGAACGAAAAGTGTTACCGTTCACGATTCGTGACGAAACATTTTACCTTTTACAATCATAGTGCGGACGAACAACAGGACAAAACAATGCTGATTTCGGCGTATCACGCCATCATCCAAGCCATCATCAGTGCACCTATGCCATACTCTGCGCGGTTTTAGTAACAATTTATTTATTATCACTAAAATTACCGAAAAACAAATTGTCGGATGCGAGAGATCCACAAAAGCTGTATGTGAGAGATATAGCACAAAAAACAAAACAAAGAGTTTTAACAAATGACGAAAAAGTGTATATAATGCTCGTACAATTGAAGCGATTGCTCACTTCAGTTTGTGTCATGCTGATATGCACATAGTCATCGCAAGACATAGGTGCACTGATGATGGCGTGATACGCCGAAATCAGCATTGTTTTGTCCTGTTGTTCGTCCGCACTATGATTGTAAACGGTAAAATGTTTCGTCACGAATCGTAAACGGTAACACGTTTCGTTCGCCCTTCGTTGAATAAAAGAAATTTTTTCTACAATTTTGGTCAGGTCAAAGCAATACAACACTTTGTCAATGTTGAATTACTGACCAAGCCATACAACAATTTTATTAAAAATTCCTTTGTTAATCATAAAATTGGACTATTCTTCTTAAGGAAGGGTCCTTAAGACGTTATTTACTGGGTGGGTCAGTGAAATCGGATTATTCTTCTGAGGAATGGTAAGTTCTGCCAGTATAAGAATATGTGGATCATCTAGCACCCCGTTTCATTGATTGTGCAGTAACGCTAGGGTCCTCAATACGTTATTGATTCTTCGTAAGGGATCATAAGCTCTGCTAGTGAGAATAGATTGTATGGTAACGCTAGTCATAATAACCAATCAATCTTGATATATCAAGATTCGGTGACATGAATCTTGATATATCAACATTCGTGTCACCCAATCTTGATATATCAAGATATTTACTAATCTTGTGTTTTTAATCTTGTGCTAAATTCAAGGACATGATTATTTAGTGATTATTTGAGATTTTTGAGGACGTTTGAGTCACTCTTCTTGAGGCTACTGCACGCTTAAAAACTTGTCATTATTCATTTGTTCGTTATATTATGGAAGTGGCCTCGAAACTGGCATAGATGACAAGTTGATTATTTGGATTATCTGATTATTTGGTGATTATTTTAGAGTGGTCCACCCCTCGGTGACCGAGGCTCGGTCCATTCACAAACTTCAAAACAAATACGTTTGCTCATAAATAAACTGAGCGACAACCAACTGTGATATTGACAAGTTTAATTTTATGTATTTGTATTTTATGTAAATATTGTAAATCAATTATTCAGCATGTCTTTGGCGGTGAAATAAAGTAATTGAATTCAATTGTATTCAATTAAGGGTCATTGACTGATATTATTTTACACACAACACGAAGTGCAGGTTAACATTGTATCTTTCTTTCTTTAGACTGTTATGACGAGGAAATGTTTCGTAAGGGAAATTAATTTGAACAAAGAAAGTGTGGTAGCTGTCAAAACACTTACACAAAAGAATTTCTCCTTCATTTGACACTTCCCGAAAATTGTCTAAACTACTATTGGTTCGCTAGACTTGTACATTCCAAAAGGTGTCACCTACTTCATAGAGGTTGGTCATTTGTTTGCCACTGTCGCCTTGGCCTGATGATATATGGTGTATTTTTGAATCGATTCGGGCGAATCGATTCAGCTTGGGACTGAGCCCGACATCGAAAGGTTCAGGTGAAGTTCGGGTCGAAATCGGGTTCCGGTTAGTCCCGTTCCGACCGCTACCCCTCGTCAATAGGATAAAAGAAAGATTTTTTTAAATTTTATTAATTAAAGAAAGAAATATTAATGCACTTTGATTTAAAGTTTGTTCAGCCTAGGATTCCAAGTCGATGTAACCTCCGGTTAGAACTTTTGCCGATTTTCCATCCCTATGGACATTCCCTCGAAATAGTATTCTTGAATCCGTTTTCCACGTAGTGATTTGAACATTTTCGCCCAGATACACAGGCTCGGCGAATCGCACCTGTATGGGGGGATTCCGTTTCAGCGTATTGATCTTATCGATGTTTGCATGGTCTTACCTTTGCTGCTTTGAATCTTTCTGCGTGACCATGACCATATTTGAACAGAATCATTTTGATAACCTTACCAAAGGTGTACCGGCCATGTGCCAATGGACATGGCATAAAATCATATTGGTCTGAGTAATGCTGACGTGGATGGAGCGGTGAGTAGATGCTAATGGTGGTAAGGTCAGAATCCGATAGTTTGGCCTTATATCCACCCTCAGGGACAATCGCCGAAAATTGTAGTGTGGAATCCGGTGCAGAGTTCGCATCCGGTTCGGCCGTTCGCGTCAAGGATGGATTCGATTTATTCCCATTGAATCCGCCCGTTCCAATTTCAAACATTTGATATTCCGTTTTAAAGTACGCTTCGCCATTGTTGTCAAAGCCGTTCACTGTTGAAAGAGTCAGAAAATGAATTTAATTTTTCCATTCGTTTCGTTGTGTTACATCCTACTGCTTAAAATATACAATGTTCCTTTGCCCTTGTCTAGTACGTCTAATGTTTTAATTTCCAAATGAATGTCTCCTTTTGGCGGTAAACGCCGGATTTGTTCAACGTAATGTTCTCCATGAACAGTCTGGTCGAATAGCAATATGCCCGATTGATTTGTCAGGCTCATGTCCAAGAAAATTTTATTCGTAAATGGGAATATGAAGGTTGGTAGAACTTGAAGCTGCGTGTTCCACTTGTTTAAATACAAATCACTGTACTTCTCGCCAGGTTCAACGCCGACTATATTTAGAGAGAAAAAGAAATAAAATGTAGTGATTCACACTGTGAACTCTTTAGACCAATCCCCCGGTCATTTCGATCCCCACCATTATGTACTATGGGGCCGTTCATAAATTACGTAACGCAAATACCCGGGGGGGGGGGGGGTGTTGACCTGGCGTTACGGTCCATACATTTTTTTTAAAGTTCCATACATGTTAGCGTTACAGACCCGGGGGGGGGGGTCTGAAGATTATCAATTTTTGCGTTACGTAATTTATGAACGGCCCCTATGTTGTTACACCACCCGTTGTTCTACAAATTTAGGATTTTGAAAGATATCTGATGTTTTTTTGGCTCTCTTCTGTACATTTGGTATTATTAAGTTAGTGTCGGGTTGGTTCTCAAAATTCCATCACCACACAAGATCCCCCAACGTTCTCGTTCAAGAATTCAAGGAATTTAAAGGATTTGGAAGGTTTTTTTTATTTCTTCTGGACTTTCGAGATTATTGTCGTGGTATCATATTACTTCCCACAATTGGAGGACCACACATGATTTATCATCTTCCCAGATCCAGAACTTCAGGATTTTAAAAAATTTTTTAAGATTTTTTAAGTTAGAGACGTTTGGAATCAATGAATCATCTGATGGTTTTTTTATGATCATCCGGGCGGCCAGGTGTGGTCAGTTTTTTTCTCTGGACAACAGGTTGGCCCTGGCTCGGACGAATTAGAAATCTGACATTGATTTGTTTTCATAAGTTACGGGTCGAGTTCGGCGTTTTTTTTAAATAACACACTCATCTCACTTATAACGGTAACTTGGTTGCACTAAGTAGTACCGTGCTGTCCGCATTACATTGTCTTGAAATTTTTATGGCTGGAATTGACAAATTTGTTTTGGACCATTCTCCTTTCATTTCATTCGTTTAAGATTCAATTTTTTCTTCGTACACGAATTACAGTTCGGGTTACAATAACGCGCAATGGGATTCGGGAGGCCTTTGAAAAACCCTCAACTCGAATTCACTCGTCACTTGGGTTCGGTGTGTTTTCGCGGATTTACACACATCGTCGGCAACATGACTAAAGGGCGTATCTCCGATATCTCAGGAACCACTGAACCGATTTTGAAAAACTTTTTTTTCCCTGACAAGTTATGAATTTTGAACATAGATCAGCATTTTTCGTCTTATTCTCTAGAGGCTTTTCAGTTTTTCCACAATAACTTCCGAACCGTATGGCCGATTGACTTCATGTCGAGCTCAAAAATCATTACTTTTTACTACCTTTCAGGGAAAAATAAAATTTTGTTAAAATCGGCTCAATTGTCCGACAAATTTTGTTCAAAACAAGGCATCAGAACAGTCGGAGCGTTTGCTGCGACTTAGCCCTGTACGACCCGTAATCCTATTTCGTCCGTAAACATAATACGCCCGGAACCCTAATACGTCTACAACCCTCTAATGCGTCTGTTACCAAAATGCAAGTCAAGTTGGGCATGGTCAAATTTACTGAAACTGTTCATTTTTTAAATTGCGCATAGCGCAATTACGACAGCCCGTACGACGTACCACTCAAATAAAACCAACAATTTACGACATTTTTTTAGAAACCCAAAATTTTTTGCCAACTTTCCATTGGGTATTCAATCACCTCTCAAATGAAACAAAAACTAGCAAAATCGGATGAGATTTATTCGATTTATGTGCAAAAAAACACTTAGGGCCGAGTAACGACATTTGAGCCCTCCCAACAAGCCCACGTTGCATCTTACCCAAAAACAATGTTCAGCAACTTTGTTCTACTCGTCAATACCTTTCATTTGATACATCACAAGCAGCTATTGCGTGCGTATTTCGGTAGATATCGTCGAAAGACTGAAAAACACCTATAGGGCCCTAGCTCTGGAAGGGCCGACCCTACCATGCCCATTTTCGAATTTGACCTTACTTTTGTCGATACCAATCGGGAAAAAAAAGAATTTTCAAAAAAGGTTGTGATTTACTCAAGCTAGAGGGGTCACAGACGGACGGACGGACGGACATTTTTAGCCCCGTACGAAGTACTGGGGGCTTATAAGATTAATATGCCGTTTGTAACACGTCGAATTGGAAGCAGACAGTAAGGGCAAAGCATTTGGTTATGTTCATAGATGACGAATCCGCAATAAAAACAAGGCATCAGAACAGTCGGAGCGTTTGCTACGACTGAGCCCCGTACTACCCGTAAACCTATTTTGCCCGAAACCATTATACGACCGTAGCCCTAATAAGCCCGTAACCCTTATACGTCCGTTATCAAAGTGCTTCCGTAACCTTATTGCGTACTTGACATTATTGTCTATTTTTGCAAATTTACTGTAAGAGTTCATCTTTAAAATTGCGCTTAGCGCAATTACAAAAGCCCGTACGAGTATAAAGTTTAAAACAAAAGTTTACGATGTAATT
The DNA here is from genome assembly GCF_014529535.1 of Bradysia coprophila. Taxonomy (NCBI): domain Eukaryota; kingdom Metazoa; phylum Arthropoda; class Insecta; order Diptera; family Sciaridae; genus Bradysia; species Bradysia coprophila. The sequence goes on from NW_023503572.1 coordinate 49,513, forward strand.
TTAGGAATCCGAATTTACAACTTTTTATCAATTTTCTTTCGGTATTGAATTATCTGTCAAACGAAACAAAGCAAAGTTTGATGAAATATTCTCGATTTATGAGCAAAAACCACATAAGGCCACAAAGCGGCCTTAGTCGAAGGGCCCAAATTTGAAACTTTTTTCACCACGTTCTCTTTGTATTCAAATACCTTCCAAAAAAGACTAAATCTAGCAAAATCGGATGAGATTTACTCGATTTATGTGCAAAAAAACACTTAGGGCCGAGTAGCGGCCTTAGTCCAAGGGCCCAAATTTGAAACTTTTTCTGCCATCATTCTATTCGGCATTCAATTATCTCTCAAATGAAACAAAAACTAGCAAAATCGGATGAGATTTACTCGATTTATGTGCAAAAAACACTTAGGGCCGAGTAACGACCTTTGAGCCATCCCAACAAGCCCACGTTGCATCTTACCCAAAAACAATGTTCAGCAACTTTGTTCTACTCGTCAATACCTTTCATTTGATATATCACAAGCAGCTATTGCGTGCGTATTTCGGTAGATATCGTCGAAAGACTGAAAAACACCTATAGGGCCCTAGCTCTGGAAGGGCCGACCCTACCATGCCCATTTTCGAACTTGACCTTACTTTTGTCGATACAAATCTGGGAAAAAAAATTTTGAAAAAAGGTTGTGATTTACTCAAGCTAGAGGGGTCACAGACGGACGGACGGACGGACGGACATTTTTTTATTGCGGATTCGTCATCTATGAACATAACCAAATGCTTCGCCCTTACTGTCTGCTTCCAATTCGACGTGTTACAAACGGCATATTAATCTTATAAGCCCCCAGTACTTCGTACGGGGCTAAAAAGTTTATCAAAATTGGTTCAGTAGTTTATGAGATATCGGAGATACGCCCTTTAGTTATGTTGCCGACGATGTTCACATATCACACATCGTTGAAAATCCTGGTCTCAACCTGTATGGTTTTGTGAACCATTTTTCAATAAAATCTTTTGTTTACACTTTTAGTTTGACGGCTATTTGGATTTTCTACGATGTGTTACGGTCTAGGGCTACCCTCGTGATGGCCCTTATCAGATTTGGCCTTGGGTTTGAACAATGAGACACTGGACTTTTACCACTCACCAGATATTGCATGTTCAACGACATCATTTTGATCGTAACTAATTTTAATTATGGGAAATTTGTAATCCTTAAAATTTGTCTTAGTGATTTCATGAAACAGCACTGGTGAATTTGGATTGATGAAATCTATTTTGGTGGCCGAACAAATCGTTTCGTTGAAGGGTTTCCCATTTCTATTTCGAAGTATTGTTATCGTTCTAACATTTAAGGAATTTCTACTGAAATGCCTCAAAGAACTAAACTTTAACATTTTCAAGAAATTTTGTTTATTTTCACTGGCTAACCAAACTTACAAACTGTCGCAAATGCACTGACAATAGAAGCTTTCTCCATTATAATACGTACTGAAAATTGTGATTGAGGGGCAAACCACTTACAAATTTGTTGATTTTCTTCACATTTTTTTAAGAAAACGAATTGTATAGCAATAAACGCTAATAGTCGCCATTATAAATGGGTTCATCGGCATGTATTGACGTTATATTATTTTTGTTTCTATTGCCGGCTATTGCATCTATTGGCGGCTGAGTAGGCTGGGTGAAAAGTAAGAGGTTGTGCCGCACCTTTTTAGTTTTGACTTTTTCTGCCGGTTTTCGCGTTAATTGTTGTTCTGTGTGACGAGGACTGCTTGCTAAGTGCTTCTGAGTTTTGTCTGTGTTTGTGAGGGAAGGAGATTGGTGGTTTTGCGTTTTTCCTTCGCTTGCGGCCGGTCGCCGTTTTGATTGGAAAGTTTACGGGAAAAATGGACGTCAAGTGCAAACGGTAAGAATGCTCTATAGAAGCATTATAGCCCAAGCATCAGTGGGGCGACCGTTGGAGGTCAATTGACGATATGAGGGTATCGGGTAATCTGGCACACTGACTGACAAGATTGATCGGCGCGGTTGGTGTTACTACTGGGTTGGAAGGGTAGGGTGAGCTGTGTACGTTTGAATGAGGGCGGTTACCGAGTGCTTGTTGAAGTGCCCAGAGATCGAATGAAAATACAGGAGGAACATCGTCGAACCGCACAGATGGGAAGAAAGGAAGAGACGGCGATAAGGAAGGAACATGACAATGGCGGTGAGACAAGTGTGCGGTAAATACACTGGCCAGACAGGTAATTCGACTAACTATATTGACTGATTGAAAAATTGCATTTGTAGCTAGTCCGACTGTCAGACCGACCGGCGGCAGTTGTTGTTAGTTACCTCTGTAGCATGCAGAGGTGTATAAGTTCTAGCAGAGCGTTGCAGACCTTAGACTGGCCTGGGAAATTCTTGAGAGACAACCAGGACAGTCGCTGGAATGGCCGAAAAGTAACAAGAAAACGAGACATGCTTTTCCCTTACTGTTCTAAGCGAGCCTGACTGGGATCACGGTCTGGTCCCCAGTTTAAGATAAGAAGTCTAAGTCCGGCTATTGCATCTATTGGTGGCCAATGGCGTCTATTGGTGGCTTTTTACGTTTATTGGTGACTATTCCTAGAAAAAACACCAATGCGGACACCAATGCCGTCAAGACACCAATGCCATCAATAGTGACCAATAACTGCCAGGCGCCTGCAAATAGTCACTTCACGTTTGTACGAAACGACCGATTTATTTTTTTATTTAAAAATGTTTACCTTGAAGCAGTTTTGATCCACCGACTTCATGATCACCAGTCCACGATGTTGTGGTTCAGTCATACAGCTTATAATAGTGACAGCTTATTCGGAACCGTTGGCACAAAAGTATTTCTTTTGTTACAACAGTAAATCTTTTGTGACAATTGTCAAACTGGAGATGATTGTTTTCGTTCAGATTGACTACGAACTATACCAATGAGGCCCTTAGTTCAGAATAAAAAGAAGTAGCATTTCGATATTCGACCCGAATTTCATTTTTGAAACTTGGGAATTCAACTCACACTGAAAGTTAAACACATACGTAAAACGAAAGCGAGAAAGAATAAGGGAATTCAACCTACAATTGTGAGAAACCGGCTATCTATATTTCATAATTGAGTGGCTGTAGTTATAGCACAAGAATCTCTTTACAAATGCTAAAGAATATTCCTCAAATATTGTGGTTCTACTTTCAATTAAAAAAGTAACGTCAATTATAAGTTTTGAAATCTTAAAAAAACGAGCCATCAGAATAGTCGGAGCGTTTGCTGCGACTGAGCCCTGTACAAACCCGTATATCTATTGCGTACGTGACCCCAGTGCGTCTGTCACCCTACTTTGACCGTAAGCCTATTGCGCCGGTTAATGTAGTTAAAGTAAAATTATTATGTAATGTGTACATCTTAGAAATTGCGCATAGCGCAATTACGAAGCCCCGTACGACGTTCCTTTCAAATGAAACAAAAATTTCAAATCGCCCTAAAATTTTAATTTATTGAGTATAAATACACATAGGGCCCTAGTACCGGCCTTAGTCAGAGGACCCAAATTTAATTTTTTTTCCAACTACATTCTATTCGGCCTTTGATTACCTTCCAAATGAAACAAAAATTACGAAAAACGGATGAAATTTGCTCGAGTTATATGTAAAATACACATAGGGCCCTAGTAGCTTTTCACTTCTAAGGCCCTAACTCACGGTCCACTCACCCGATTTAAAAAAAAACTTTTTTCGTGGATTGGTATTGACAATACCTATCATTTGCCATTTCATTTACATTTCCATTGTTTGTTTTGCCATAAATATCACCAAAAGACCTTAAATCACTTAGGTGGCCCTAACTCACGAAGGGCCGACCCGAATATGTCCATCTTCGAACTTAGCCTCACTATTTCGAAACTATTTCTTTCAGGGGAAAAAACTTTTTGAAATCGGATTTGATTTACTCAAGATATTGACGTGACGGACAGACGGACAGAAGGACAGACGGACAGCCAAAATTTGATAGATGACGACATCTATGAACATATGCAAACACTTTGCCCTTACCGTCTGCTTCGATTTCCATCAATTACACACGGCATCGTAATCCTATAAGCCCCTTTGTACTTCGTACGGGGCTAAAAAAAACATCTGGATAACCCAATACGACTGCGTAATACCGACTAATTACATTCGTTGAGTCTCCAAAATCTCCAGTAATAAAATATTGGTCCAACCCCATTCTTACCGTTAGAAATTAGCGTTAGCGGCCGTTTTGCTAACGTTCTCTAATGTGTTGCATGTGATTCACATATGATGTGAACGACCGATAATGAAAACATGGTTTTAATTTTTTATTTCAGAAAGTGTTCTAGGTACATACATTGCAATTGTATAATTGAATTGAGCGTATTAATTTTAATGAATATTTTAATATTTAAAAAAAAATATTGAAATTGTGTTGGTTTATTTTGATGACATTATTGAAACAATCAATCAAAATATTGTTGGCATTAAGTTACATTAAACCCGTATATCTATTGCGTAAGTGACCCTAGTGCGCCTGTCACCCTACTTTGACCGTAAACCTATTGCGCCCGTAAACGTAGTTAAAGACATAACAGAATTTTATGTTAGCACAACCGCTACTCGTAAAACTCGCCAGCAATCACCAGCAATCAGCAGCACTGCAAATGGGGTATCAATGGAAAGCTTAGACAATGTATGTTACGACTAGCATGTTAGGTTCCCATTAAGCGTCATCAGTACCAGCCCAGACCTGTCTAAAGTTCACACAGATTTTGAAAATTTTTCTTGCAGATTTCTGCAAACATATATCAATGAATTAAATTAAACTAGGCATGACCCGAAACTACTTGAACTCAGCTTTCCAACGAGCCCACTCTCGCCCGGGACGATCGTTTATGACGGCCAAAAAATTCGGATAAAAATCACCATTTTACCAACTTCGGAGATGTTCAACCAGCAACCAGGTGTGGCTAGAGACCGTGTGAGGCCTGTTTTGAGGTCTACTGGCAAAGACCTTTCAAACCATGTATATATCAATCCCAGGCGAAATGGGTCCGATTTTGGTAAGCGGCTTTTCAAAAGAATCCCTCTTGATACGCTAAAAGCGATTGAAATAAAAAAGTGCAAGTCGCTGGTTATGTTCTACCAAGAAGCACAATTAGATATCTAATTGTCATTAATTTTCGAGAAGCGCCCTGGCTAGCAAACGGTCAGGCAAACGGTACAGCAGGACTTCGCCACATGCAAACTGACAACCAGCAACTGTTTCGATTCAATGACAGAGAATCTCTTAGATAAATTGTATGTCCCCTTTTTTGACAGGTCAATCTCGATCGAACAGCTTGAATGTTGAAACCAGATTTTCCGCTGTTCTTAAATTTCACACTGATTTGGTAAAAACAAGCATATCGAAATTTCGCAGCTTGCACCAGCCATGAAATCATACATATCCAGTCCTTGCCAACGATATCTTCAACGAGATTATGGTAGGTAACCAGGAATAAATTCCGGACAGCACAGTTTTGGAAGCGATTTGCCCCTCGGATTGTTCCGAGGATTGTTCACACCGATAAACCTTATCAAACAATACGTTAGAAAGACACAGTGAAATCAATTGCGAAACTTGGATTTAATTCAGTTAAACGATCAGATAGCTTAAATATTGTATAGATTTGGATAATCCACTGACTAGCGCATTGCATCTTCACGTCGATTCCGAATTGTTATGTCTTGCATTGTAGGCCTGAAAGATAATTTCAAAATAAAATGGCAAAATTTCCCAAATTTTTTTTTGTTCGTTTTCTACTTCCTCTGCCAAACGGGCCAGGTACTCCGAACCACCTCCATCTGACTGGTTCACTAAGTCATAAAAATCGCCCGATCTATTTTGCAACAAAACATGAGGCTCGTCAAATTCCTGCAAATTAAATCAACATTCTTGTTATATCTTGACCGGAATCGAGGATGCACGACGTACAACTACTGCACCAGCGTCCAGTACAAGGACTCGATCACATTTGATGATAGTATCCAGGCGATGTGCAATCGTTATAACAGTTGAGTCGCCAAAGTTCTTGCTAATCACAGATTGTATGACACTTTCGGTTCTGCAACAATTAGGGATTTACTTACTGAAGAGCGAGTAAACAAGGAAACAATTTTTTTTAAATTTTATTCCTACTCTGCGTCTAAGCTAGCTGTCGCTTCATCCAGTAACAGTATCTTTGTTCGACTTAAAATTGCACGAGCTAAGCACAGTAGCTGCCTCTCGCCTGTACTGAAATTTGTACTACCTTGAGCTACCTACACGTGATAAAATGACAGTAGAAACAAGGAAACGAAAATCAAATCACAAATTCATGTTGACCTCTGTGAAAAGATTGTTATCCAAACGGTCCAGTAGTTTAACTGCCCTCAAGGCTTCGTAGAGTTCGTCATCGTTTTTCAACTCAAGCGGATCCAAGTTATATCGAACCGTTCCAGTAAATAGCTGCGGATTTTGTGGCATTATTGTCAATCGTCTACGTAGATTATGGAGGCCAACCGACGATATGTCCACGTCATCAATTTTTATTTGACCAGACGCTAGGTTTACAAGGCGATAGATGCCATTGATCAGTGTACTTTTTCCGGCGCCTGTTCGGCCGACAATACCAATGTGTTCGCCAGGATTGATTTCTAGCGATATGTCACGTAGGACGGGATTCCCATCGAAGACAATTGTGGCTGACGATATTTCTATTTTCCCTTTGTCACCCCATGCCACAACGTTTGAATCTACTTGTCGATAAAAGAAACAAAAAAATTGAAAAAAAGCCAGGCCCAAATTTGTGCCCCAAATTTTGGGGGCATTCGGGACAGAATCTGTCTTGGGGGAACGCATATTATAGGTAGCGAAATTTCAAAGATAATTTTACACAAGTGGGCCGTGGAGATCTATGGATTATTTGCTTGAATTCACGGCACCCTAGATACCTGCTGTACCAATAACTGTCCCGTTCCCATTGATTTTTTTTGGGAATCGGATGACAAACATCATTGGAACCTACGGATGCGTGTTTCGTACTCAGGGCACGCACTGTGCCACCATTTGTGTACATTCCATTCGAGTCAAATTATCAAATCGGAGGCTGAAGTGAATTGGTGACAGCTAGGTGGGTTCAAGGTTCCAGAGGATTCCCTGAAGTAGCTTGGTCAATAGTAATTAAAGACACTTTGCGTTTTATTACGAAATTATTATTGGTGGTACAAGGATACACCGAAAATAGGCAGTGTGCGATAGGTGGTCGTGTCATCCAGGGCCTATTATTTGTGAAAAATATTTTGTTCTATTTCTCAAGATTTCGATGAATCTTGTTAAATTTCTCGAATTTACAATGTTCGTTCAACGATTTTTACTATAGTATTCCAATTCGAACATTGTTCGACGAACAGTTAGTACAGTTTTCGAACAGTTAGCTCAGTTTTCGAACAGTTAGCACAGTTTTCGAATATTTGAGACTGAGGTCGACAATTATACCCTAAAACGCATAGAAACCTTAGAGAGGCAAATTTGTGAGAGAAAATATATGAAATTCTCTCACAAATTCGCCTCTCTACGGTTTTTATGCGTTGTACTGTACGAAAACAAAAGTCATGACCAACATCGGGGACGATAGAGAAATCAAAATTGGTGACACTGTCATTGAACGAGTCGACAGCTATGTATATCTAGGACATAAACTGAAGTTAGGTCTGGACAACCAAACTGCAGAAATAAGACGTAGGATTGGTCTTGCATGGGCAGCGTTCGGAAAACTCAGACTAATTTTCAAAAGCAAAATGAATAATAGTCTGAAACGCAAAGTTTTCGACACTTGTGTCCTTCCAGTGCTCACTTATGGAGCGGAAACGTTAACTTTAACAAAAGCATCCGAAGAAATAATTGAGAGTGACACAAAGAGCCATGGAACAGAGTATGCTTGGAATAACACTGAGAGACAGAATGACGAATCAATGGATTCGACAACAAACCAGGGTCGTTGATGTCATGGAAAGAATAGCATCTCTGAAATGGAGCTGGGCGGGACATATTGCAAGAAGGACAGACGAACGTTGGACCAAAAAGATCATGAACTGGCGACCATATAAAAGACGAGCTATAGGTAGACCACCAGAGAGATGGACAAACGGAATTAAGAATATTGCAGGTACAAACTGGCAGCAAATGGCAATGGATCGTACGAAATGGAAAGAAGTTGGAGAGGCCTACATCCAGCAGTGGATAGAAACAGGCTGAAAAAGAAGAAGAAGAAGAAGAAGACTGTATAATTGCGTTGTAAGGAACTGAAACAATATATTGTAAGAATGTGTAGACCAAAAATTGACATTTAAGTGCTAAGGTTTTTAGACCCGTACGAAGTACTGGGGTCTTATGCGTTTACGCATACGTCCGTAACACGTCGAATTGGACTCCCTGAGTAAGGGGAAACCTATTGTGGTTGTCTAGAGATGCCAAATCAGTGAAAAAAAATGTCCGTCTGTCCGTCTGCACGATAACTTGAGTAAAACGCATCCGATTTTAAAAATTCTTTTTTTTCCCGTTTGGTAATATCAAAAGACAGGCTAAGTTCGAAGATGAGTGATTTTGGATCGACCCTTCCGGAGCTGTGGCCCAATAAGTGCTTTACGGTTTTTCAAAGATATCTCCGGACATTCAAACGTTACACTTGTAACTGATACGCCAAATAAAAGGTATTTACAATACCGATCGACAAAAAAAAAAAGTTTATGGAAATCAGATGACCGACTCGTGAGTTAGACCCCTTGGTGTGAAACAGGCACAGGGCGGCAAGCAGTTTTTGCTTGTAGGTCGGCCACATTTCAACATATTTCGTCTGTTTTAGCTTTATTAGATAGGTATTGACCGTACCAATCAGGGAAAAAAAAAGTTTTTGAAATTATGTTCTCCGGAGCGTGAGCTAGGTCTCTTGGAGTGAGCTCTTATCTGGCTACTCGGCCGTACAGTGAACGTGGAGTATTTTGACAATATCTCGAGTAAACTTTGACCGAATTTCATGAATTTTTTTTTGTTAGAAAGGTATTAACGAATGTAAAGCGTCGGTACTATTTCCGGTCTCCTAATAAAATTGAAATATCTTGGGAAAAATGGTACTTAGAGTGTTTCTGTTAACATGGAAATAATTTGTTATGTGTGTGGGGTGTTTCAGGCATTCCACATATGGACATCTATATATATCTATATTCACCTATATTGAGCTATATACAGGCATATCGTTATTGTGAATTGTATTTTTCTGTCAAAATGGTGGTATGAGAAATCGCTATGATTTCTATTAGTTTTGTACGGCTTTGTTACGGTCGATAGAGCCTGTTGGCATGTGCTAGTAGCAATTTCTAATCATCCATAATTAGGAAAAACGGTTTGAGCAAGTTCACTTCGGGAATCGAACCCAGTACCCATACGTTATGAGTCCTACGCTCTACGGACCTTCTGCCCATACCCATTCCCATTGGAAAAGGTGAATTATATTAAAGTTACAGCTGTTAGCGGGCGAGCCCATCAATGTTTAAGCGAAAATCCTCCTTGACCGAAAGGACCTTCCTAAGTCCTTCCTAAGAAGTCGGTAGTCTGATCCAATTTGTCTGAGTACCTGGTGTAAGAAGATCTCCTTCCGACGGTATGTCAGTGTATTCTAACACTCTTTCCACAGCAATTAGTTGATTGTCTAGCATGGTCACTTGGCTAACGCCGAATGAAAAAATCAAAGTCAACATAAGGGCGTTCGAGATGGCTAAACCCAACGAACTGCCATCTGTGATAGAAATAAAACAAATCAATTAACTGGGTTCCATATTGCACTCTGAAACTACGTACCATCCGTCGAAGCCAGCCAATAACTGATCACAAGTATGACGAAAAATCCCGTTGAAAGCCAGTCGGTAGCCTGGGCGAACCAACGACTGCTTCCGATATTTAGGTAAAATGCGCTCGAATGCAGATCTTGTTTTTGTACAAACTGTTGCCGATGGAAATCTTGCGATTTCAGTGCACGTATAACCGTAAGGCCGGCAATTGTGGTTGCCACATGGGCAAATACAGGACTGCGGGCAATGGATTCGATGCGTTTAATATCGGACGCAGTTGGTAGAAAGAAATTTCGCAGCCAGTAAAACAAAGTGATTAAGAGAAGAGCTGGGACCAACATAACCGGTTGCAGATAGCATGCAAGACATAGTGCACCGATTATTTGGAATACATTCTGGATATAAAATGGAGAATCGAAATTAATTCGCGAACCTTGATGTGGAAAGTGGAAAATGTTGCAAACTTACATTGACAACGGCTTGATAAATTCGTGGCAAGGTGTCGTCGATATTGCCGATGTCATTCACTATGCGATTCAGAACACGACCTAAAAATTTAATAAACGAACACGGTTCAACAAAATAAACTTTTCATGCAGAGCTGGACAGGCCCGAACTGATGTCCGAAGGGTTCTTTTTGTATCAGGGCCTACTTTTTAGAAACTTTTAGAGAAAATCGAGAAAATCAAGAAACTTTGAGAAATTCAAGAAACTTCGAGAAATTAAAGAAATTAGTTTCCAAAAAGTAGGCCCTGTTTTGTATCGAGGCTTTATGTGAATTTTCACCTACCAAAATTTTTTTGGCTCGCCTCCTGCAGATCGCAAATGACAAGTGTCTTTCCGTGATTTGCAATCAGACTTTTTTTGTGTACAAATCATGTCCGGAAATTTTTTTGAGACGCGGCAACTATGTATAGCCGAACATTTCAGTTTCTGCCCTTTAGACTATATCCCCACAAAACATATTCTATCATATTCTCGCTTCAAATACGAGCAAAACTAGCTATCACTCGACTATGTAGCTTTAAAATTTCCGGAGATACATCGTTTTGAAATTGGTCACTTTTCATACAAAATACACCAAATTGACTTTTTCCAAACAATCAAAATCCTTCAACTTACTCTGTATGTTTCTGTCTATCTATCTATCGACGGTCGATCTCGGAAACTAGTCAGCCAATCTCCATGAAATTTTGCAGGAACCTCAGAGTGGGCATAAAAATGAAAATGTGATACGCCATTACCACAGGAAAAACCAGAATTTTGTTTTATTGGCCTCGAAGTGGTTTCTGAGTGTGGTTTTCGAGGGTCGGGAACGCGTTTTCGGCTGTAGCTCAGCTGTATTGAAACCTTCTGAGGCGTGAGACCCATCAAATGAAAGGTATTCGCCACACGAATCGAACAAAAAATTGCAAAGTCTCAGAGTTTTACGAGTAGAACAGAGGGGAAAAATCTCTTCGAGAAAAGTGTGACGCAGTCTATGAAGTACAATTTCTAAAATGAATGATATCGCTAGAGTTGACGCTTTCAGCTTCTTTACGCAAAAATTAAATTTTACACCCAATTATTTCAAACAAGCTGGCTTAGTTTTATCTCATCATCTGCCAAATAAATTTTACCTGATCTTTATTTTTGCAGAAGGCGGATTCAAAATACTCTTTTTTTGAGCCAAATTCACAAACATAAATTTTCGAGCCAGTCCGGCCCTGACGCAGAAACCTACCCATAGAATTCTTTTCGTAGAAATTCATCGGTGCCCGTAACAGGGACATAAATAAATTGTTATGGAGTTTACTGGACGATGCCATTGTCCAAAAGACCAACGCGAAATTCCGTAAAAACGATGTAACGAAAATACCAGCAATAATTGCACCGTAAATGCTTACGTAAAAATAACGATGATGACTTGTGCCGGACAAGGTTTGTGTCTCATCACTACTCGTATTCAATCCGAGCTTGTTCGTCGTATTCCAGGTGGTCAACGTCTCATTTTCCACATTGATATCATTTCTGGATTCTGTAGCAGACCTTAGTAGAAATTGAAATTTTTCATAAAATTCATGGCTCAGTAGCTTATCCAAAATAGTACCAGACTTTAAGCCAGTAATCCGATCCGGATATGAAAATTTGTGTTGCAAGAGTTGCCATTAAAAAGAATAGGAACATTGACCAGCCATTCCCAGCACAGAAATATTTCTGATGAAGACTCCATGAAATGGTTCCTTCGGTTCGAGCTTCCGCGCGACCATCATTTTTACCGGTTTTGTCGGTGTTTGGTCTGAATGAAAATACATTAGTTTTGATAGCCGTTCCAACTTGGAACTTTTAGACCTTGAGACCAGGCCACCGGGTCATCATAAAATTACTATAAACGAATGTTAGCTTTCGGGTGGCAGCCGAGGTGGCAGCAGTACCTTATTCATCAATCGGCCTCAATCAGTCCGAAATCTGTATCTGTCTTTCAAGTTTCTTACCTCACCATTCGCTGGCTTCGCGACTGTGGGAAGGAATAACACGGAGCTGCTTAGGCTAAGTTACCTTTTACAGCTATATTGAGCTATATACAGGCATATAGAGCTATATAATAGCATATTCCTCTGTGAAATGTTTATTTATAGTGAAATATAGTTAAATATAGCGGTAAGCGGTATAGCCTCCGGCAATTTAGTTGTATATGATAACAAGGCAAAGAGTGGATAATGTAAGTGATTTAAAAGGAAGAATAGTTTTTCAGCAGAGAAGAAAATGAAGTAAGAGAAATGAAGAGTTTCACATTAAAGGCTCTTGATACGAATAGGTGTTTCGTACGGGTCGGCGTTAGCTATGTTTTTTTTTACTTTTACTTTTGATTGTACTTTTTGCATGAATTTTGGGTCGTATCCCACGCACGCTTGTATAAGGGATGATAATAAACGGATTTATTTAAAAAAAATTACTTCCCAGTACTCTCCAACTCGGAAGGAGGCTGATTCCTATGGACCTCAAACCGAAAACTGGGAGACATTCTTGGAACTGACTTTGCCAACATGAAGAAAGAGGTACTTGTAAAATTGACACCAGCCTGCTTCCTTGAGTTTCAGACGAAAGTGTTCTGCAGGGCAGCAGAAGCATGGTGTCAAATTGAAACTGTGATATGTAAGTCGTTAAGTACTAGATCCATTTCGCTTAAATCGGATTTATTTTTGTAAAATAAACGTTATAACTGCTAATGAAATAGCACATGATAGGTTATGGTGATACCAACCCTCAGTGTCTTTAGCATCTAAATCAATTAAATTGCATAGGAGTATGGGTGTAGTAGAGTTACGGGCGTACAAGGGGTAAATACACTACGATACGTATACGGGCTCGTGCGGAGCTAACGTCACAGCGTCGGCTATGTTCACTGCTCGTTTTTCCTTCAACAAAATTCAGTTTTTTGTCAGATGTGAGTTCGATCTTGCCGTATATATACTATCAGACATTGTTGGAGACTTAGGGGTGAATAGTGCTTTTGTGAGCAGTTCAAGACGGATTCCATCGAATCCCAAAATTTATGAACCACGATGGGAGCCATAGTCACTGCTAACAAAAGCGAAATATTCTTACTTGTCAGTAACGACAGTAGCTGCTGCTGGATCGATTTTCTTCGATGTTTTTATTTCTTTGTCGTGCTGATCTACGTCAAAATTTGATGTCACTTCCCAATCCAAGTGCTGCTTGACTTCAGCGAAAGAACCGTTTGCGGCTACTCTGCCGTCTTTAAGCACAACAGCTTGAACAGAAGCTTCATTGGCACTTAACAGATTTAGATTATGAGTGACCAATACGACGGTTTTCGACTTCAGTATGCCACAAATACAGTTTTCGTATAAACGTTTCCCCACTTTGACATCGACAGCAGACAGTGGATCATCGAGTAAATAAATGTCTGCATTTCTGTAGACGGCTCTGAAAGATTTTGTTTTTGTTTATTTGAATGCCAGATGCGAATGAACGTTTAAAGTTAAATTTACCGCGCCAAGTTGACTCTCGCTTTCTGACCTCCGCTTAAAACCATTCCCTTTTCTCCGACAAAAGTCTGGTCGCCTTCCGGAAACATATCGATGTCTTGGGTGAGCGAACATGCGTCCACAACTTCTGCGTACCACTCATGATCCAGTTTCTGCCCGGCAAGAATGTTATCTCGAATTGTGCCCGAAAATAACCAGGCATCTTGTGGAGCATAAGAAACACTTCCTTCAACATTAACAGCACCTGTTTCTGTGAGCAACTCTCCCAGAATTCCATGAATAAGTGACGTCTAGAATTCATTGGAATAGCTTCAGCAACGAACGACAACATATTCAATTTCTATCCATGTACCTTCCCCGAAGCAACGGATCCAATCACCGCAGTTAATTTTCCAGGTTGAATGTCAATCGTCGCATTCGATACAGCCGGTTGACCGTCTTTTGTCCAACGTGCTGTAAAATCCTTCATACAGATTCCGTGTTTCTCTGTGCTGCCCTGGTTAGGTAAAACATTTTCTTTTTCTTCCAATAGTAAAAATGTCTGGAAACATTAGAGAAAATTTAGTTACAGTTCGTTCAATCATTACACTATAGAGGGTTCCAGTTGGCACAGTTTTCGAACAGTTAAAAAAACTGTCACTCACCTCAATTCGGTTTATCGAAACACGAAGTTCGAAGAGTGACGTGACTGCCATTGGTAAAAAATTCGTAATTGCATTTCGCACATAATTGGCAAGCGTAAGCGTAATAAAAACTGTCGTAGCATCCACAACAGAATTCGGAACGAGAATGTACAGCACCAAGGTGAACATAATCATTAACTTTGACGCCACGTCGAAAATACTTTTGTTCAGCGCATCGAACATCCACGTTCTCGAGATAACTTGAAGTTCAGCCCTATTTTAAGAAGAAATCAGAATACAATTTCGATGAAATAAGTACAGGTATGTCATGTCGCTATGAGAGCTGCGGGAATCGAACTCTGGAAATTTTGGAAAATCTACACAATGACTCCACATGACTCCAAATTATAATTAAAAACCGGGCGTCCGTATGAGTTCAACGTACGGTTGGGAAGCGGGGAATGCATGTGAGCCATTCAAAATTTTGCATTGCAGATTCAGATAGAGGAAAATTCGGGTAAATAAGGGACGGAAGCCTGAAATTCTTCCAACCTCAACAACCAAACCTGGCAAAGGACGTTTGTTCCTTTCTAATCATCCTAAAAGCTAGAGTTGGGAATGGGAGCTGGGTTTGGAAGTGACAACACTTTTTTGGTAAAATGGGTTTTCTGTAGAAACTGCATTCCTGAAGTCAAATAAGGAAGAGTGGCGAAAGAAATCTTCTCTCACTGCCCACAGCGTTTTCTACTTCTTCTTCAAGTGTTTTACCGTTTTCTTCGAAACTTTTGGGATTCTTGAGGTGGTAGTAAGCGAGGTGGTTCTTACAATTCCATCCCTCCACATGGTCCACCATCTTCCCAGTTCTAGAATTTTTTTTTTCTGAACAGGTATTGGATTTATTTTCAGCATTTGAAAATTCTAGAAATTCAGTGTTTTCATGTATATTATTTACAATATTACAGATTCGAATAGAGGATCTTCTGAAGAAAGTTGAAATTCTTCACACCTCAATAATTTTCCAGATAATAATAGGACAATAGACCCTCCGTGCGTATTTCCCAGTAGGCGTCAAACTACCATTAAAAAAACTTCCAATGTATGTGTTACACACAGCTGTGGTTGGGCAGGAACGATTATAGAGTTCATTGATAACAAACTTGTGAAAGAAAGTGGGTCACTTACTCATCATCCTAAGGAGCTACAGCTGGGAGTATGGTTGGTAGTGACTAAAGTTTTTGGTATTTCAGGAATTTATAGCAAGTGTGTTTCAGATGTCAAGTGAGGAAGAATATTGAAAAATATATCTGTACATGTCCTTCTGTACCGCTCCGACTTGTATAATTCTAGAATTTTCAGAGTTTTAACGTTTTTTTCGGATTCCTTTCTGGACTATCGTTATTATTGAGGTGGTAGTATGTTGGTTCCTAAAAATTCCATCACTCCCCATGGGTCACCATCTTCCATGGGATTATTGAGGTGGGTAGCTGTCATTAGCAGGCGGTAACGAACTGCATCGAATTCATTCTACCTTGATACTTTCATTATGTGTGTTATATATCTTTGCTCGTGCAGAAAAGATTATTGAGTTCATTAAGAACTGACTTGTTAAAGAAAGTGGGTTCCTAACTCATCATCCTGGGGAGATACTGTGAATATTATTTCAACTTGCAATTTGTAAGCAACCAAAAAAAAAGGTAATTCAGGGATTTCTTGTGTGAAGTGCATTCCTGAGGTCAAATGAGGAAGATCAGAAAAACATTTATTTCTTCCACTTGAAGAATATTCGGAGACTTTTGGGATTATTGAGGTGATAGGAGGCTGATTGCTATAATTGCATCACTCTAAATGGACCACCATCTCCCCAATTCTAGAACATTTGGATTTGGAGGTATTATTCAGTTTTTTTTTTGGTTTCGTACTAAGCTATTGCAAATATTGATTTGTTAGTGGGTTCGTTCCGACGCACCAGTTGTCTCAAATGGCAATGCTATAAATGTACATTCCTCTTAAGTAAGCTAAGAAGACTTCGCGAAGTCCAATTACACTCTTTGAATAAAAATATCGGCTGAGGTCAAATAATTCTCCGCTAGGCTGCAGGAAGTGTCCGTTAGGCCTAAGCAAGTTGCAGGAAGGCTTAATGGAGCGAATCGGACAATCAGCGGAGATCTGCAAAAGCTAAGTGGAGTCTTATTAAATCATAGCAACAATTATTAGGTATCCGCTGATGCTTATTGAGTACAAAGTGCTAAGGTCTGACGGACTCTTACTGAAGCCTAGCGGAGAATTATTAGAGCTCATTAGAGGTTTCTCAAAGCTCAGCGGAAAATTATTCGACCTCAGCCGATATTTTTATTCAAAGAGTTGGCATAATTAGACTCAGCGAAGTCTTGTTAGCTTACTAAAGAAGTGGGAGAGGTTACAATTTTAATAAATGTCTACCATCGTTGAAGTGTCGGACACTTTTTTGAATGAAAATATTTTACCGCCGAAGTGAACACAGTAAAGGGGCTGTTCACATATGACATCACGCTATAAGGGGGGTGTCTTGCAAAACGTGACGATAGAAGGCGGGGGGGAGGGTTACGCGAACCGTGACGTCACGTTTAAAAGAATTAAGAATCGACAGATATCAAGTTTAATTAGTCATTTCTCTGCACAAATTAAAACAGAAAATTTTTAGACCCGTCCGTACGAAGTACTGGGGTCTTATAGGTTTACGCATACGTTTGTAACACGTCGAATTGGACTCCCTGAGTAAGGGGAAACCTATTGTGGTTGTATAGAGATGCCAAATCCGCGAAAAAAAAATGTCCGTCCGTCTGTCCGTCTGTCTGTGGGTTCTCTAACTTGAGTAAAACGCATCCGATTTTTAAAATTCTTTTTTTCCTCGTTTGGTAATGTCAAAAGACAGGCTAAGTTCGAAGATGGGTGATTTCGGATCGACCTCTCCGGAGCTGGGGCCCAATAAGTGCCTAAGTGTTTTTCGACGATATCTCCAGACTTTGAAGCACTACACTTGTCAGTGATACGTCAAATAAAAGGTACCTACAATACCGATCGACAAAAAAAAAAGTTTATGGAAATCGGATGACCGACTCGTGAGTTAGACCCCTTGGTGTGAAACAGGCACAGGGCGGCAAGCAGTTTTTGCTTGTAGGTCGGCCACATTTGAACATATTTCGTCTGTTTTAGCTTTATTAGATAGGTATTGACCGTACCAATCAGGGAAAAAAAAGTTCATGAAATTATGTTCTCCGGAGCGTGAGCTAGGTCCCTTGGAGTGAGCTCTTATCTGGCTACTCGGAAGTGCAGTGAACGTGGTGTATTTTGACAATATCTCGAGTAAATTTTGACCGAATTTCATGAATTTTTTTTTTGTTTGAAAGGTATTAACGAATGTAAAGCATCGGTACTATTTTCGGTTTCCTAACAAAGTGGCTGCCGGCGGCCATATTGGATTTTATTAAAAGTGATATAAAGTGGGAAAAATGATGCTTAGAGAGTTTCTGTTAACATGGAAATAATGTGTTAAGTGTGAGGGGTTTCAGGGATTCCATATATGGACATCTATATATACCTATATACAGCTATATTGAGCTATATACAGGCATATAGAGCTATATAATAGCATATTCCTCTGTGAAATGTTTATTTATAGTGAAATATAGTTAAATATAGCGGTAAGCGGTATAGCCTCCGGCAATTTAGTTGTATATGATAACAAGGCAAAGAGTGGATAATGTAAGTGATTTTAAAGGCTTTTGACACGAATAGGTGTTTCGTACGGGTCGGCGTTAGCTATGTTTATAGATCCGTCAGCGACGGTCGTACACTAACTTAGGCATGTTGTTGTTTAAAACTATTCACATTTTATATGCAACTTCAATTTTGTTGAAGGTGGTGGGGGGATTACTCGAAATGAGACGTAATTCTTAGGGGTGTTAGCGTGAATATGACAAGGGGGTAGGGGGTGTCGAAAATTCGATAAAATAGCGTGACGTCGCGTCATATGTGAGCAGCCCCAAACATTCATTCTAGTACTTATAATAGCGGAGTGTCACAGTTGTGTCGAAATATTTTCTTTTTGTTTTTGCATCGAGTAAAAAGTGTTTAGTGTTCAAATATCCCTTGGCGACCTAAAGTGACTATGCCCGAATACAATGGAAAGCATAAGAGGTGAGTTTCTTTGAATTCTTTCGGTGAATTTTTGTGATAAAATTTTCCATACATTTTCGGGAAACTGTCCTGTCATTTCCCAATGACGGGCCTTAACAGTGTTAATCACAAAAGTGCTTTCGAAGTTGTACTTTGCTCAATTGCTAAGATGTTCACATTTAAAATTGCATGTTTAGTGGGGTCAAAAATGTTACTAAAGTTACGGGCTCACTAGGGTTTCAGACAAGGGTAGGGCTTCGGACGCACTAGGGCTTCGGCCACACTAGAGCTTCGGGGCTTAATTTGAAGAATGAAATAAATCTACTGATATCAGGAAAAAAAACCCTAATAAGGAAAATGTGACTCTAGTCCTTGTGCATTCCAATTCCAATTCCAACACAACAGATATCAGTTTAGGTGACGAATTCCGCGTTTTTTTTAATTACCAAAGAAATTGCGTCACAATGTTGCAGACCTCCATTGACAATTAGCAGTGCCAAGTTGGCATTTCGGAAGATGGTTTATTAACCATATGGAAATTATGTGTCGCATCTGTGGTTTCCCGCAGCTCTCTATTACTTACTTCCTAGCTCTTATCACTTTCTTGAAATAAACGTTCTCGTACGCACACATTTTGATCATCTATGGAACGATCACAACGAAGAAGAAGTTAGGTGCCAAATTAGAATTGAGTTCAAAAATTTACCTGGATTCCATTTATAGCCTCATTTATTATTCGAATTCGATTGTCCGTTTTCTTTGCAGCTGCGTCTCGAAACTTTCCGAACATTTTTCCCACCCAACTTTGGAATGGAACAAGGAGTAGGAGTAGAATTGGTAGCGCTAGACAACTGGGACCCAAATAAATCCACAGCACACCAGTTGTGCTCACGATTTGCAACGGCGCAACAATCAGGTATGGAAGGAACGGTATACCGCGATCGAAGCGATTCGCGTCATTCGTCAATAGATTGATGATTTGACTGACATTCGTTTCACCCAGTGAACACTGACTCAATCTTAGCGCCTGAAAGACAAAGTTGTTAATCTGAAGGAACGTATGTAGTTCCAACAATTTCTTCAATTATACTTTATCGTAGATGAGCATGGTCACAGCTACTCGAATCTTCATTCCAAGTTCAAAGCAAAGGAAGATGGAATAATGGTGAAAAATGGTGAACAACACCAATGCCACAACGAGCCCAACACCAGCATAAACCCCGTGTTTAAATCCGGAGGGTTCTGAGCGTGAGAATGCATCTATAAGAATTCCAAGTGCTGGGCCCTGAGCTACTCTGGAATTTACCCATGAACGAAATGTTTCTGTGAAAATTGGAATAATTCACTACCGTCTTGTCAACCTAAAATCACGACGGTCAAAAATATTTTTTTGATTCTTAGAATTGTGTAAATTTCCAGAGAACTTTGTTGAACAACCACCACAGCCACCTTTCTTTTTTCGGCTGGCCGCCGCCGATATTTTTTGGATTTTCTAGTCTTTTCTACAGTAATTCTCTATAAATTCACAAAATTCTTAGAATAAGAAAAATATCTTAGACTGGGGGGATTTTAGACTGACCAGTGTGGTAATCACTACCTTACCTGAATATACAATCTTTCACTATCAATAGAAACGTTGCATAAGCAAAAAATGGTAAAAAAGTGGAAATCAGGCTGGCAGTCAGTTTAGGCGCAGATTTTTTCTGTTCTTCGAACCAAACAGTGGTTATTCGTTCGCCTATGGTTTCCGCCGCATTTTCAATGGAAATTTCATCTATATCACTGAGTTGTAAATTCTTTGTCCGACCAGTTCTTAGATATGGAAATACCCAGCTGAAACGCAAATTATTTGAGTGGTTCGTTCAGTAAATAATCTGTCTTGCAACACGCACCAGAGGAAAACTTTGGATAGTGTAGATGGATTCAACGAACGCTTTCCATTTCCTGTATCTACGGAAACGTAGCCTTTTGACGCCATCAATTGTAAATTTTTACCATCAATTAGCGCATCCAAAATGTACAAAACTGTGAAAGATAAAAATTATGGTTTTTTTTACTTCAAATTCATCGCTACGCCACCGTCACCGCAGGAAAAAGTGGTTCGGAAACCGTTGCGAACATTCAAATAGATAAGTGTTATACTAACGAAAACTAATTGAAATGAAATACAACTCCTTCGACTCAAGTTACAATATTTATTTGCTTCTATCTTACATCTACTGGATGCTATAACAGAATGAAACTTAAAACTAATTGAACCTCCGTTGTAACCTATATACATAACACTCATACATAATAGTCATTCGCACTCATATGTACGTTCAGAAAGTTACACAAAGTTAATGTCAGATGGCTCTCCTATCAGTTAGTTCTCGTTAGTATAACACTTATCTATTTGAATGTTCGCAACGGTTTCCGAACCACTTCCCGACTTGAAACATTCATCTTTAAACTAAGAATGACGATATAAAAATTTTTGAACGTTTTAAATCACCATCGCAACAACTGGCCGAGTCGACCCCGGTTGAAACCAGCCCGAAACGATCGTGATTTAAAGTTCTTACAATGACAGAAAAATTTGACAACAAAATCGCACAACTACAAATAATGTTCATCCAATCGAACGTCCTAAATTTTCAAACAATGTACGTGTCAATGACCTAGTTTTGAAACAGCTGTCAAACTGAAATTTACTTTGTGCCACCGAGAATTGAAATACGACTCTTTTCAGCACTCATTTTAGTGTTGTAAAGTGACTTATTTCAGCGCCCGTTTGATGTGATATTACAACACTCAAAGCAGTGTTGATATGGAATTTGTATGAGTTGTTACAGCATTCGTTTGAGAAAATGCAAAGCAATGTGATCGATCATATTTGAAGAGTGATTGTTTACAATGAAGATTATGATTTTTTGTGCTCTTGTCTATTTCAATTCTCGGTTGGCACAAAGCATGATGTGTTACACGTATTGTAATGAGATTTTTTCAGCACACGACCCAATTTGGGCCTAGTGCTGAAAAAACCAACATTACAATACTTGTAACACAACATACTATTGTTGCAACGCGTCCTTGTCATTATGTGAAAGTGAAATTATTATTTTTTTTAAATCGTTAAACCAAATGCGCATACTAACTTTAATTGATTTCAAAGTGCGCGTTATTACGTTAATTTGTTAAGACAAAGCTAGTTAATATGTGCGTAATCAAATTCGCGATAAAGACTTTTTCCGTGGCAGTCATAATGAGGTTATGTCGAGACGATTGCTGAAATTTGGAACACTGTTTCGTCCGCTTGTGCTTCAGATAAGTAGATCCACACGGATTGATGATATGTGATTCTTTGGTTGATTGTGTTTCCCCAGACATGTTCGACAATGGATGTGGCGTGGACCAATAGGTAATCGTCTGGACCAATGGATTATGGAAAAATGGATGATCTTCTGGACCAATGGATGATCTTCTGGACCAATGGATGATCTTCTGGACCAATGGATTATGGAAAAATGGATGATCTTCTGGACCAATGGATTATGAGACTGTGGCTTGAACCAAATCTACGCACAGCGTTTGATGACCCTTTTCACGGCTCCAATCGATTAGATTACTTCGAGACTGCTTCGGAACGGATGACCCTGCTTCGAACGAATTTCTACTGGAAATTTCCACCAACTCGATAATCTTGCCTCGGTTGCCAATTGTACCAATTCCACTGCCTAGTTTGATCCCCAAAGACTACGACTGCTTCGTGCGTTGACTGCTTCGTGCGGTGGGTACAAACAGCGATAAATTCTACTGGAACTTCCCACCAACTCGGTGACTTTGCTTTGTTCGCCAATTGTACCAATTCCACTGCTTACGGCTTACGTTGATCCACGATTGCTTCCGTACGGTATGTAACGAACAGCGATAAATTCTACTGTAACTTTCCACCAACTCGGTGACCTTGCTACCGCTTTACGTACAACTACTTTTCTTCGACGAATTTCAACTCGGTAATCTTGCCCTGATGCCAATTGTGCTAATACCAACTTAGATTGATTCTCTGACCATCGACTGTTTCTGGCCGTTGATTCCCAAGTGCGATATAAACCACTGGTTTCCACCAACTCGGTGACCTTGTATGTACTACTCCGCGCACAACAACTTTTCTTCCACCAACTCCGTGACCTTGTACCACTCTGCGCACAACAACTTTTCTTTCACCAACTCGGTGACCTTGTACCACTCTGCGCACAACAACTTTTCTTCGACGGCTATTGTCCAACGATTTTCGGTTTTTTCTTTGAATTAGTGGATTTGACGATTTTAATTTCCATGAACCAAAACTATTTCCACTCCTCGGAAATTTCAAATTTAACCGGCCAATTCTCAGGCACCCGTACTTTTAGAACAGTTTGTCGCACCGATTGAAATTGTCGCACTTGAACTTGTTATAATTGATTTGTGGACTGTATATCACTTCGTCTCGCTAAATTACTTTTTGATGGCGAACGAAGGACCATGAAATCAAATGCAACTCCTTCCACTCAAGCTACAATACAACTTTTTCTAATATATTCCAAATTTTTGTCCCTAATTATAAGTTAGTATGTAAAAATAAAAATACTAGATAAGGTTTTTGTTTAAATAATTTTCCTTACAATCTACATGATAAACAAATCACTTGAATTATATAAAATCAACTATTAACCTACTAACCCTAAAATTTAGATGTAAAACCGGCATAGGTTCAACTCTATATTTAAACCAAATAATATTATTATATCCACAACTCAACAATATTATATTAATAAATGTCCTTCATCATCATCATCATCAAGCTACAATATTTATTTGCTTCTATCTTACATCTACTGGATGCTATAACAGAATGAAACTTAAAACTAATTGAACCTCCGTTGTAACCTATATACATAACACTCATACACAATAGTCATTCGCACTCATATGTACGTTCAGAAAGTTACACAAAGTTAATGTCAGATGGCTCTCCTATCAGTTAGTTCTCGTTAGTATAACACTTATCTATTTGAATGTTCGCAACGGTTTCCGAACCAAAAAGAGACAAACAAAAAATTTCTTCAAAACTGCTCCTCACAAAATTTCACCGTGACACCCTAACTATTTCCCAATACACATACCATCGGGCCATGTTTTCTCCACGTTTCAGTCCTACAACACATCAAAAAGTGTTTTCAGGCCCGTATGAAGTATATGGGTCTTATAGGCTTACTATCACAGGTCGAGTACGAATAAAGGAAACCAATTTTTAATCATGAGCGCACGTTACTTAACGGGCGTGACGCAAGTCCTCTACTACAAAATTTTCCAACATTTTTTTAGTGAATTTTTTCCCCTTGGCTCCAATGAATCCCAAACTGCGATATTTGGAATCTTGTCATTCCTACCAGATCAACAATCACATGCATTCTGCGCCTGTTTGCATAAGTATTATCAAGAAACAATTGTACCAAAAATTTTAGACAGCAAATTTTTCAAATAAAAAAATGCGTCACAAAGTGACAGATGATTTTCTTCCGTTTGAATCTTTGTTGATCCCTAACAAACATTGTTTCGACATCGCCGCAATAAGAACAGTGAATGTCATCCACCAGGCCTATTGTGAATAAGTGTTTGTTGAGACCGATGTGTCATGTTAAAGCAGCTGTGATTCTTCTAATGTTTCTTCTGCTTGGAGAGATAATGTATTTTGAGTTTTTAGGGTTGATTTTAATGCTTTCTTTTGTGCCAGAAGCATGCTTGATAGCTGACCAGTGGTTTTTAAATGGGATTTTCACCCAATTTGTTGTATTCGTTAGGAAAGTCTGGCCCCCAATCATATTCAGTAGTCAAAAATCAAAAAAGTTCTGAATCGAGCAGAACGTTTTTTTTTCGACATAAGAAACCAGACTACTAATGCTCATAACAAACGAGGCATTGAAAACGTGTTTCGGTCCTATTTTTCATGCCGAAATTTTCGAAACTGTCAAATGAATTTAGAACTTTTTAGCCCCGTACGAAGTACAAAGGGGCTCACAGGATTACGATGCCGTGTGTAATTGATGGAATTCGAAGCAGACGGTAAGGGCAAAGTGTTTGCCTATGTTCATAGATGACGAATCCGTAATAAAAATTTTGGCCGTCTGTCCATCCGTCTGTCACGTCGATATCTTGAGTAAATCAAATCCGATTTCAAAATTTTCCCCTGAAAGATTTTGGGTCGACCCTTCCCGAGCTGGGGCCCCATAAGTGATTTAACGTTTTCCGAAGATATCTCTGGCTATTTAAAGGCTACACTTGTAAGATATACGTCAAATGAAAGGTATTTACAATACCGATCGGCGAAAAAAAAAAGTTTATGGAAATCGGATGACCGACTCGTGAGTTAGACCCCTTGGTGTGAACTAGGTACAGGGCGGCAAGCCGTTTTTGCTTGTAGGCTGGCCAAATTTGAACGAATTTAGATAGATTTTGCTTTATTAGATAGGTATTGACCGTACCAATCCGGGGAAAAAAAGTTTATGAAATTCGGTTAGCCGGAGCGTGAGCTAGGTCTCTTGGAGTGAGCTTATATGTGGCTATTCGGCCGTACAGTGAAGGTGGTGGTTTTTTATTAATATCTCGAGTAAACTTTGACCGAATTTCATGAATTTTTTTTTGTTTGAAAGGTACTAACGAATGTAAAGCAGCCGTACTATTCCACCTCCTAACAAAATGGCCGTCGGCCGCCATTTTGGATTTTTGTAAAAACAATATAAATCGATGAAAATGATAATTACAAAGTCACTGATCAGTGAGAAGTGTAGTGTGTGTTACATTTGAAAGGAACGTCGTACGGGGCTTCGTAATTGCGCTATGCGCAATTTTTAGGACGTACACATTTCATAAGAATTTTACTTTACCGACGTTTACGGCCGCAGTAGACTTACGGAAAGAGTAGGGCGACGGACGAACTAGGGTCACGTGCGCAATGGATGTACGGGTTTGTACGGGGCTCAGTCGCAGCAAACGCTCCGACTGTTCTGACGGCTCGTTATATTCAAAATTGCGACTGCTGCATCTGTCAATGATAACAAAAACACGTTTTCAATGCCTCGTTTGTTTTGAGCATAAGTGAATCACGATTTGCGTTTCATGTCGTTGCTGAATTTTTAATACGTCTTATTTTCCTCAACCCTATTAAAGATTTCGTATGAAAAGGCAAGGTTTTTTACTCTGCTGACAAATCCGAAAGCATATTTCACATTATACTTACTATTTTACGCTCGTTGCTCATAGCTGTTCACTCTGAGTGGAACATTAGGTTTAAGAATGTCTTCGTTAGGAACCATTCATGACACCCGCTCTATCTCAGATTTGCGACCCTACCCCATTTACCGTTGTCCGCAGTTTTCCTTACAGCTCGTGTGTCTTCCTTCGTTGTAACCCCTCTCCTTCAAAGAGGACAGTATTTACAGACACTTGAGACACTTCTAGCTAGAAGCATTTTAAAGAAACAATAATCATCCTGCGAAAATTAACTGAATATTAAAGTAACTCCTTTTATTAAAATAAGGATTTTGTTCTTCACTATTCACGCATTTTCAGTTCAAAATGTTTTATTAAAAAACAGCGTAGAAACAGAAAACCGTATAGCAAGCAGTATGTGTGACTATGCGCATAACCCCATACCTCCAGAAATTGGGACGCAAAGGAGGCTGCAACACTGGTGATTTTTAAAGCATATCTCAGATTGCTCCACACAAGCTTTAACTTGAATAGGAGAAAAATTGTTTGAATAAAAATTCATTGATAACGAAACAATTCCCCATTTACTAACCAAAGTTGATAACATTCATAAGCAGAGTGGTAATAATGACGAAACGCAATGTTAGCTTCATTTTTAAAACTGAGAAATATCTGAAGAAGTTGTTGAATGCTGCCGACGATCGACTGACTCAGTTGAACTGATTGAAAATACAGTTCAGCAAACAGAATTTGTAGAATCTTTTATCAAAATTTATTTCTATGCTTTACTTGACCGTGTAATGGAAATTATTTGATTTGGTTCTCCTTTATTTTCTGCTCTACTTTTTTCATGAAACTATAATGCCCGTACGTTAGTAAGTACATTTTTTTGAGGACGGCGGAGCATGTATACAGCAACTTTTTTGGCAATTTACCCAAAAAATTGTAGAAAGAAAATTTTACAAAAAAATGCGTCACAAAGTGGCAGATGTTGAGGAAAAAAATGTTAGAAAATTGGTTAAAATAGAGAAAAATACGTCCTGAAAGAAAGGAATTAAAACTGTATAAAACCGAAACATCTGCCACTTTGTGACGCATTTTTTTTGTAAAAGTTTCATTCTACAATTTTTTGGGTAATTGACACTGGATAACCAAGTAAGTTAAATGAATGCATTTTGTCAATTGAATATTGTGTGTTGAAACTAGCTTACCAATTGCATCATCAGCAATTTTCTTTGAAGTGAACCACTTTAAGATTTCTTCACTTATTTATATGTTGCATATCATGCCCGCACGTTAGTAAGCGGGCGTGACGCAAGTCCACTACCAAAAATGTTATAACAAAAATTGTTTGAGGACGGCGGAGCATATTTACAGCAACTATTTGACTTCTCACCCTTAACTCCAACGACCCCCAAACTAGTCTGGAATCTAGGAGTCCATACGAGTTCAACACGTTACTGCAGCTTCAAAATTGACCGAGATATTGAATTTCGAAATATTAATGTTTGTACAGCCAAGGACAGTCAAAAAAGTGCATTTTTATGATTTTCGTGTTTATCGATTTCAGCTGTTTTAACAATACAAATTACAATGGCAAAACAGCTGAAACCGATGAAACACTTATAGAATAAAAATGCACGTTTTTGACTGTCCCAGGCTGTATGAAAATAAGCAAAATTTCGTTTTTAGCCCCGTACGAAGTACTGGGGGTTTATAAGATTAATATGCCGTTTGTAACACTTCGAATTGGAAGCAGACAGTAAGGACAAAGCATTTGGCTATGTTCATAGATGACGAATCCGCAATAAAAACGAGCCGTCAGAACAATCGGAGCGTTTGCTGCGACTGAGCCCCGTACGAACCTGTACAACTATTGCGTACGTGACCCTAGTCGCATAGCGCAATTACGAAACATACACGAAAAACGGTACGCCGATTATAATACTTTAAAATATTGTACTTGTGAAGTCAAGTGTCCGGGTTCGAATCTTGTTAAGGCCACTGGTTTTTTTCTTTAAAAAAAAATTCAGTGTAAAACCAAAATCCCTAGATGTTTTATTTAGAGATTATTCAACTAGATCCAGCTTGGCCTTCTGTATAATATACGGAATATCATGTCCGGAGCGATAGCGGAGGACTTGACGCAGTCTAACTTCCAAAAAAAAGAACGAAGAAATTTTTTTGAGACGCGGCAACTATATATAGCCGAACATTTCAGTTTCTACCCTTCGGTTTATATCACCACAAAACATATTCTATCATATTCTCGCTTCAAATACGAGCAAAACTAGCTATCACTCGACTATGTAGCTTTAAAATTTCCGGAGATACATCGTTTTGAAATTGGTCACTTTTCATACAAAATACACCAAATTGACTTTTCCCAAACAATCAAAATCTTTCAACTTACTCTGTATGTTTCTATCTATCTGTCTATCTATCGACGGTCGATCTCGGAAACTAGTCAGCCAATCTCCATGAAATTTTGTAGGAGCCTCAGGGTGAGCATAAAAATGAAAATGTGATACGCCATCATACCAGGAAAAACCAGAATTTTGTTTTATTGGCCTCGAAGTGGTTTCTGAGTGTGGTTTTCGAGGGTCGGGAACGCGTTTTCGGCTGTAGCTTAGCTGTATTGAAACCTACAGAGGCGTGCGACCCATCAAATGAAAGGTATTCGAACAAAAAAATAATTTAAAAAAATCGGGGCAGATTCGTTTGAGCTAGAGTGATTAGAGTGACCAAATTTTGAGCTACTCGAGCGTAGGATGAAAGGACTAACATTTTTTTGGGTTATGAGAGATAGAGAATTACTTTCTTCGGCAAAGTCTCAGAGTTTTACGAGTAGGACAGAGGGGCATATGTAAAAAATGTCGAAAGTTAGAAATGGGTGGGTCAATTAGGGTTTTAGAGCTATTTCTTGAATGGTTGCAGATAGAGTTACTTTCTTCGTCAAATTTTCAATTTTCGTCAAATTTTCAATTTTCGTCAAATTTTTGATTTTTGTCAAATTTTCTATTTTTGTCAAATTTTCTATTTTCGTCAAATTTTCTATTTTCGTCAAATTTTCGATTTTCGTCAAATTTTCGATTTTCGACTGATATCCCAACAAAAATCTCTTCGAGAAAAGTGTGACGCAGTCTTTGAAGTACAATTTCTAAAATGAATGATATCGCTAGAGTTGACGCTTTCAGCTTCGTTACGCAAAAATTAAATTTTACACCCAATTTTAGTTCAAACAAGCTGGCTTAGTTTTTCTCATCATCTGCCAAATAATTTTTAGCAAAAAAAAAATTGACTGGAAACAACCAAAATTTTACCAAAAAAATCTGCGTCGCATGTGGCAGATAAATTTTCTTGCTGGTCTGTTCCTGAACATCTGCCACTTTGCGACTCAGACTTTTTTGGTAAAATTTTTGTTGTTTCCAGTCAAATTTTTTTTAAACTACTAAACACCTTAAAGACTGTGTAAATGAGTTTATAAAATCGGTGAAAGTGTCAAATGAAAAATCCAAAGTGTGGTACAACCAAGACTTAGAGGAACAAAGGAACCGCCGAGATGATTTATATAAAGTAGCATACATAACAGGAGATCAAAACGACTGGCACATATACGTTGATGCGAGTAAGGATTACGCTTGGAATATTAAGGTAACGAAAAACAATTTTTATTACAACAAGTTACTATCAACGAAAAAAAATCAAAAGAAAACTTGGAAGGCACTCAAACAAATTATCAATGGTGAGGCAGAAGACATTAGCGAATATATTGAATTTGAAGGAGAAAAAGTGCATGATGAAGCAAGTATTGCCGATAAGTTCAACAATTATTTTGTAGACAGTATAAAAGAGATCAATGCTACTATTCCGTTTAAATGATGACGAAGTTGATGATGTGAATGAGATCGAAGTGACGAATGAATTTAAATTCCAGCCGGCGGAAATGATAGACATTGAAAGTATTTTAAATGACATTCATTCGAAGGGTGACAGTGAACATTTGAATAAAGAAGTTTTAAAAGATGCGTTGCCTGTGGTGGGGCTATTGATGTTAGACGCAATAAACTCATCGTTAGAGTTTGGGACAGTTCCGGCGAGTTGGAAAAACTCTGTGATAATACCGACGCCGAAAGTGAAATGGAACGATGAAATGTGAAGAGTGCAGACCCATTAACATGCTGCCGACGTACGAAAAAGTGTTAGAGGGAGTAGTGAAAAAACAGTTAAACGGACATGTGAGTGTGAATAAAATTTTGATAGACGAACAATTTGGATTTAGAAAAAACTATTCATGTGAAACTGCACTAAATACGATTATGATGGACTGGAAGGCGGAAATTGATGAGGGGAACGTAGTAATTGCGGTTTTCCTAGATCTGAAAAGGACTTTTGAAACTGTCTGTCGAAAGAGACTTATACGTAAACTACGGAAATACGGCATTAGCGGTGTTGAGCTACAGTGGTTTGAAAGTTATTTATTTGAAAGGACGCAATGCACAAAGTTTGGGTCAGCAACATCAGACAATATTCGAACAGACATTGGGGTACCTCAAGGTTCAAAGTTGGCAGCGGAATTATTCCTGTTATACATAAATGATATTTTAAAGAGCATCGTTCACTCGAAACTTGCCCTCTTCGCTGATGACACACTAGTTTACATCAGTAGAAAGAACATCCAGGACTGTGTCAGCAAACTCAATGAAGACTTAACAAAACAAAATGTATGGTGCTAAACGGACCTAATACATATAATCATTGATGGGAGTGAAATTGAGAGAGTTAGCCTGTTCAAATATATCTGGGAGTAATCATCGATTGTCAACTTAAGATGAAATCCCATGTCGACTACCTACGCAAAAAAGTAGCGAAGAAAATTGGATTTTTGGCAAGGATAAGTAGAAAGCTACCGATACAACATCGAATCTTGCTATACAAATCAATAATTGCACCTCACTTCGAATGTTGCCCGTCGATGCTGTTTACGTGTGGAGAAAATGAGTTTGCAAGGATTAGATGCAAAAACTTCAAAATAGAGCGATGCGTATCATTCTTCGATGTAAAAAATCAACACCGATTATAGCGATGATCGACGCACTATGCTGGATGAATGTAAAACAAAAGTTAGTCTACCAGACGATGATGATGGTCTTCCGAATAAAACACCGAATCGAACCAAACTGCATGAACCGTAACATAAAGTATGTGGGAGAATCACATGACTACCCAGTTCGGAATGCCAATGACTTCAGGCTACAGAAAGTGAAAAAATCTTCGACGACCAAGACACTGTTCTATTTGGGTCTGCAAACGTTCAATGACCTGCCGAGTGAAATAAAATCAGAAAGAGACCTTAATAAGTTCAAGAGACTTTTAGTGACGCATTTGAAGGATAGTCTTCGGAATTGAAGTGAAATGAACATTAGTTTGTGTGGCTCGTGGAGCAAGATTTGAAATTTAAAATTTGAAAATGATGAGACGCAAAGTAGGTGAATGTTTGAATGTTAGAAAACACTTTAATGTTTTAAGATACGACGAAATGTGATGGTCATGATGATGAGAAATTGTGAATTAATAGCTTATGCTCAATAAAATTATATCTATCTATCTACATCGAAGTTCGTGCAAACTATTTACACTTGGCTGAGGCTGTGTTCACTTTTTCCAGGCATCCACTGTGGGCACTGTGGATGGATCGGTTTATGACATTAGTTTTCTCTTAGATCGATTAAATTGGCATAGTCTAAAAGTGTAGTGAGCCTCGCCTGAGTGCGGAGAAACTTTGCAGTGGGTTCGTTAAATTGCGAGGATTTGCACAGCTCAAGAGCACTCGCGCTATACCCTAGATGAATTCTTTTTCAAATATTAGGGAAAAGCTGGCGACCGTATTAACGATTACCCAGATCTGCTTGGAACTATGGGAAATTTGGTTGCTATTTGTAATTGAAACAGATAGGTTTGCTTAAGTTGAATCCAACTAGTGAATGAATTTTATTATGAAAGAACATTGGATTTTATACACTTTTCTGAATTTGACCCAACCTAATTTAATTGGGCAGCACATTTATTGTTAAAATAAATTATTCTTCTTCATGAACACAAACAACTGAGACATTTGACAAGTGTCAAAATGCCATATGATCAAACATGAAATGAGTGCGTTTAATTTAACTAAGTTTTCATAAGTTTGATTCGTATAAATTGTTTTCCGTTTTACATGTAGATGGCACCACAGAACCATAATTTACGACCAACCGACATTTCTCTCTCGTAGCAAGAGAGTCAAACTTAGAATCGTCATTTCTAGTGGAAGTAAATTAGATTGTGGGAATCGTTCTCGTGACAACCGCAAATCTTAGCCCTTTCAGCTTTACCTTAAACATGTTTTTCCAAAACTTTGCGTGACGTCCCTCTGATTCTAATTGGATATTTTTTCCTAAAAACACAACACATCGGGAGTGAATCCCGTGTATTTATTTTAACATTGAAGACATAGGTTTTTGTTAGCCACAAGTATATTTACAATCGGAATTGTTGACGACCCTGAGAAATCATGGATCATTTCTCCGGTAACCTCATGGTATAGATGAGGAACAAACCGTATGCAATGAATCCCGGTAAAAGTAGCAGCAATATCAGCATTTGCAGCTCTTTTGAATACTTTCGTGATCGTACTGTTGCGATGGCGCTCTTTGCACTGATTGTCTCTGGATTATTTTCCCCGAACAGTTTTTTACGTTCGATGAAAACGTCTTGCAATGCAACTAACGCCTCAGCATATCTTCCCATCATGTAGTATGTAAAGCCAATGCTGAACTTTGTTTTTAGTGTTTCCGGATGAACGTCGCCATAAAGATTCCTCTGTTTGTCGTAAATGTCTAGAAACTCACCGAGAGCCTCGGGATATTTGCCCAGATGACGGTTTGAAGTTGCTATGTGGAATCTAGCCTTTAGTAATTCCGCATGTGATTCGCCAAGAAAATGCCTTACTTGATCAATCACTTGTTCCATCGGCTGAACCATTTCCGATCGTTTATCCAGTTCAAAACTAACAAGAGCTCTGTAGAACGCCGTCCTCATTATTTGTGGATGTATGCCTTCGAAAAGGTTTTTCTGTTTGACCAGAACGCCTTCCAATATTTGCAGCGCTTCAGGATATTTGCCCAGACGACGTAATGTCTCGGCAATGTTAAACTTAGTTATAAGACACATCTGATGATCCTCATCATAAACTTTGTTTCTTTTATTCAAAACATCTTCGTATCTCCGCAGTGCTTCAGACGTTTCACCCGACTGAAGGTACACAGTGGCAATGTTTTCTTCAGTTAAAATTATTTCAGGATGATCTTCACAAAAAATCGATTTTTGTTTGTCGAGCACGTCCTGAAACATTTCGATCGCTTGGGAGTAGTGTCCCAATTCGCGGTAAGCGCATGCAATGTAAAATGTAGTTTTCAAATGTCTCGAAGCGTATTCATCGCCATTCTTCATCTCTGCCATTGCGTTCTTGTCCCTGTCCAACACCTTCAAATAGAGTTGAAGCGCTTCTGAATGCCTACCCAATTCAAGGTATAGAGAACCCATATTTTGTGCGGTCAAAATCGTTTCCATTGCAGATTCACCTAAAATCGCAATACTTTCGGCATAGAGCTCTTGGAACATTTGCAGGGCCTCAGCGTATTTTCCCAGCGTGCGATTAGAAAAGGCGATGCCGTGTTTGCTTTTGAGCGTTTCGGGGTTGGTTTCTCCCAGATTTGACTTCCGCCAAACGTAAACTTTGTGGAAAATTTCATTTGCTTCTTTGTGCTTTCCAAGGTCTTGATATGCGCTGGCAACATTTTTCAAAGATAAAATTGTGCGCGCGTTGTCCTTGCCATAAATTCTATACTGAGCGCTATATACCTCTTCGAATATTTTCAGCGCATGGGAATGCTTTCCGAGGTCATTGTACGCACAACCAAAATCGTGTTTCGTCAAAACGCCATCCAAATCGTCTATCCCGATGATATCGGTGAAGGGTTTTATGATTTTTTCACCAAAATCCGAAGCGACATTGGTCTTTCGCCACTCATTTAAGCTGAACAAAATTTGATGCGGAACGGTCTTGAACGTTTTCACCAAATTTTCAAACTTTAACGCAAATACAAACACTAAAATGGCATGCTCATGGCATTCATGCAGAGCATTCGAGTCAATCATTTCTGCAATCAAACCAAGACCAACGCGCAGTGTCCGTTCTGTTCCCTCGTCGGTTTTATATAAGTTGATTTTCAGTACCTCCTGGACTAATCTGTGAATTTGTACGGTATACACCGGACAATCGATCCGGTTTACCATCGAATAATCGACAAGGAGCCGGACAGCCAGTATCACATTCTGTTCAGCTTCTCGGATTTTCATGGTGGCGTCACCGTCATCTCTCATTAGATGGAAGAAAATATCTCTGCGAATTCGGTCCGGGTTGAAGAACGCGATCACGTCCAGAATCCTCAAAGCCAATTTTCCAGTTGTCCCGGATCGTTTTAGCGCTTGAATAGTGACATCCCACGTTGTAAATGTTGTCCTATCGTACGTGTAGCTTAGGTCCGTTTTATCAATATCGAAGTTGAGAAGCCGTTGTGCGTTCGAGTTATTGTAAATGTTGAGGTAATCAGCAATTGTGAACATTGGATTGAGTTCCTTCTTTTCGTAATTGATATAGGCCTTAGCTTGTCGCAATGCCAATGGGAAATATTGCAATTCCTTGATCAACGTCTCAATGTCGTCTTTGTTTTCACCGTTCAAGGTGTTCGATACGAACGCGTAAGCGTCATCGAAAGTGAATACGTCCAACGGAATAACACAAACGGAATCGCCCCATTCGCGCAGTCGTGATGTTACGATCAGAAACAATTTCCGCTCACATGTAGCTAGCGTGAAAGCGAATCGTATGTGCTCTCTGTCGTCGACATTGTCGAAAACGATCAGCGACCTTGTCTTGGACAATGTGTTGAACAATTTCTCGACGACACGATTGAAGTCATCCGATTCCGTTGCCATATTCAATTCTTTCGCTATTTTCCTAATGCTATCCTCCAGTGATACTCGCTGCTGTGATTCAATCCAGATGATGTTCTCGAATGTCGACTGATTTTTGTCAATGAATTTCCTGATAAGTTGAGTCTTCCCAACGCCTCCCAAACCACAGACAATGGCAATACGTGGTGTCCGTGGGCTGGTTATTTCTCGATCCAAAATGGCCAATTCATTCGAACGTCCAACGAAATCATGCTGCGGATTGTGAACATTGATCCGTACCGTTTCGGGATGTCGTGGTTGGTGGTTGCTGTGTTGACTGCAATCAGATATTTGTTTCATTAGACGGGAAAAAGCGGTTGGAAGGGGGAGAACTGAAGTTGAGCAAAGAACTTGCGGAAAAGTCCATTCATTTGACCCTTACCGTAAGTTTGCCCCCGTCATAAAATGGGTGGTGCATACACTTCGGACAAAAACAAATTTACAGAAAAATGCTTCAGACAGTCACTGTAGCTTCATTGCAAGAACATTCCAGTTCTCAACTGGCCTAATTGAATGTCATTTCACAGTAAATTTTCAGAACATTGCAAAAGTTCAACTCATTTCTTTGTTAAACATTCCAGCTACGAAATAAATATAAAACCGCAACCCGTAACGACGAATTTGGGAAAAATTTAAACTTACTAAATTCCAATGCTGGTCAGATTCACATCTCTGATTATGGTTTCGGTCTTAATAGCGGGTCCGTCGTTTTTGAAGGCAATTCCCATTGCTTTGACAATCGCCTTAATGACACTTAACTCTATTTTTGGCGCTTATCAGCCTCGTATAGCATAAGAAGCAGCTGTTTAGATTACTGGGGAGTATGTTAGTAATTGTAGAGGAAGACCAATCATGGCCTCACGCTAGTAAGGGGCCGTGACGCAAGTCCAATACTAATAAAAATTTGGAAAAAAATGAGCCGTCTGCGACTGAGCCCCGTACAAACCCGTACATCCATTGCGCACGTGACCCTAGTTCGTCCGTCGCCCTACTCTTAGGGGCCGTTCATAAATTACGTAACGCAAAAGAGGGGGGGAGGGGGTATCAGTCTAGCGTTACACAGCGTTACAGGGGGAGGGGGGGGGGTCTGACAGTAACGTTACGTCACGCAACATATTTCGTACTAAAAAGTCTGTGCAGCGAATCGAGTTTCACATACATGGTTTGTAAAAAAATCAAATTACAACATTTAAAATAAATTGAAATGTGCTTAAAAACTTGCACGTTGCAACATTATTTTTTAGTAGGTGACGCCCGAATCTTATCAGCATGGACATTTCTAAATTGTAAAAAAAAAATCCGAAGCAATCGTATACATACAATCGTGTAGTTTTTTGTAATTACTGTAAGAAAAATATCAATTTTTTCATGAGTTGCGTTACGTAACAAACTGAGGGAGGGGGGGGGGGGGGGGTATGACCTTGCGTTACACTAGCGTTACAGGAGGGGGGAGGGGGTCTTGAAAATGTCAATTTTTGCGTTACGTAATTTATGAACGGCCCCTTACCGTAAGCCTAATGCGGCCGTAAACGTCGGTAAAGTAAAATTCTTATGAAATGTGTACGTCTTAAAAATTGCGCATAGCGCAATTACGAAGCCCCGTACGACGTTCCTTTCAAATGTAACACAAGCTACACTTCTCACTGATCAGTGACTTTGTAATAATTATCATTTTCACTGATTTATATTGATTTTACAAAAATCCAAAATGGCGGCCGACGGCCATTTTGTTAGGAAGTGGAATAGTACGGCTGCTTTACATTCGTTAGTATCTTTCAAACAAAAAAAATCATGAAATTCGGTCGAATTTTACTCGAGATATTAACAAAAAACCACCAACTTCACTGTACGGCCGAGTAGCCACATATAAGCTCACTCCAAGAGACCTAGCTCACGCTCCGGTAAACCGAATTTCATGAACTTTTTTTTCCCTGATTGGTACGGTCAATACCTATCTAATAAAGCAAAATCCATCTAAATACGTTCAAATTTGGCCAACCTACAAGCAAAAACGGCTTGACGCCCTGCACCTAGTTCACACCAAGGGGTCTAACTCACGAGTCGGTCTTTTAATTTCCATAAACTTTTTTTTCGTCGATCGGTATTGTAAATACCTTTCATTTGACGTATCACTTACAAGTGTAGCCTTTAAATGGCCAGAGATATCTTCGGAAAACGTTAAATCACTTATGGGGCCCAGCTCGGGAGGGGTCGACCCAAAATCGCCCATCTTCGAACTTAGCCTCACTATTTTGACTATCTTTCAAGAAAAAAAAATTTTGAAATCGGATTTGATTTACTCAAGATATCGACGTGACAGACGGACAGACGGCCAAAATTTTTATAGCGGAATCGTCATCTATGAACATAGGCAAACACTTTGCCCTTACCGTCTGCTTCGAATTCCATCAATTACACACGGCATCGTAATCCTATAAGCCCCTTCGTACTTCGTACGGGGCTAAAAACACTACCTTCACTGTACGGCCGAGTAGCCTCATATAAGCTCACTCCAAGAGACCTAGCTCACGCTCCGGTGAACCGAATTTCATGAACTTTTTTTTCCCGGATTGATACCAATCAGTGAAAAAAAAAGTTTATGAAATTTGGTTCCCCGGAGCTGGGTCCTTGGAGTGAGGTCATATCCGGCTACTCGGACGTACAGTGAACGTGAAGTAATTTGTCAATATCTCGAGTAAATTTTGACCGAATTTCATGAATTTTTTTTGTTTGAAAGGTATTAATGAATGTAAATCGTCAAAACTACTTTTGGTCTCCTAACAAAATGGCTACCGGCGGCCATATTGGATTTTAGTAAAAGTGATGTATTTTGGGAAAAATGGTACCAAGAGAGTTTTTGTTAACAGAAAAGTAATCGGTTATGTGTGTGGGGTGTTTCAGGCATTCCATATATCACCCATATGGACATGGTGATAGAAAAAGTTTCAAATTTGGGCTCCTAAAATTACTTCGAAAATTTTTGTTTTATTTGAGAGGTACTTCGTTCGGGCTTTCGTAATTGCGCTATGTGCAATTTTTAAGATGAATATGAGCACTTTCATTAAAATTGCACGTGCTGGACTTGGGCTAGGTGGGAAGCATTATGGTAACGGGCACATACGGGTTATAGCAGTATTAGGGTTACGGACGTATTAGGGCTTCGGAAAAATTAGGATCACGGACGAATTAGGGCTACGGACATACTAGGGTCACGTACGCAATAGGTTTACGGGTCGTACGGGGCTCAGTCGCAGCAAACGCTCCGACTGTTTTGACGGCTTGTTTTTTTGCAGATTCGTCATCTATAAGCTTATAAACGGCCAACGAATCTTAATAAAAAGTGTCATGCTACTTATTAAACAGTAGAACCTCTCTCAAAATCTAACTTGAATGGAATAAACCGCGTGCCTTTGTCCATATGTATTTTTATTTCAATGAACACATCAAAAAAAAACACTGAAAATGTACATTGGCATAAGAAAAGTGTTAATTGGAATTTTTAATTTGAGTTTAAGAAGCCCCTCAAATTTTCGAAAATTTTCGCGCTTGAAAAAAAGTACCAATTTCGTGAGTTACCAACGTAAAAGAAATAACAAATTGGGATGTTTTATTTGTTGACAGTTTGTTTTGATTGTATTCATTTTGATTGCGATCACCGAGATAACCAAAAAACCAACACTAACAAACAAAATATTCCTATCAACTGACAGATAATACCCCATTTCGATTCTTTAGAGTGAAAAATCACGTGAAATAGTATGTTACATACCAAGGATCGAAAAGGTGTGTTTTAGACCCAGGTGGTGAAAACGTCCAGGGATGGAGCGACGCGAAGCGGAGTGGAGACCAAGGACGTTTTCACCACCGTGGTCTAAAACACACCTTTTCGATCCGTGGTATGTATACTATTTTTCTTCCTGGAGTACCAAAGTCACATTCCGAACAAAACATAACAACAGATTTGCACGCCATATTCAGCTGCGATCTCTATACCACATGCGAGATCGTATGCGATATCACAAAATCTCATGCGATATCACAATATCACATGCGAGATGGCATTCGATATAACAAAATATAATGCGAGATCGCATGCGATATCACAAAATCTGATGCGAGATCGCATTTAATATCACATGTGTAGCATTTTCATTTGTTATAGTACATGACACATCTGGGAAAGAATAAAGATAGGATCGAAAATGACATAAGCGGGAATGAAAATTGAGAAAAAAAGTGTCGGAGAATGTTGCTCTTTCGGTACTAAATTTGGTGAGTGAATGTGACGGTTTTGGTACTTCAGGAAGAAAAATATCTTTCTTCATGAGTTCGTCATGGCAATGATTTTTTTAATTAATTTCTATAAAAAAATATAAAAACACTTTTCAATGGTTTATGCTAATTTTGGTTTTTATAACCAAACCAAACTTTTATTACAAAAGGCTCACGGTTTATTGGTCAACCCGTCAACCAATCTTGAACAAGGTGAAAACAGCCAACGTAACGTCACTATATAAAGGTAATATAAAGAGACTTTGGACAGTGTCCAATGGACACTCACTAAACCCAAAATGTCAATTTCAATACTACTGGGGTGAAATTAGCCTGCTGGTCACCCCAGTAGAGTACCCATTGTTCGTTACTGGTGACACGTTTCCATAAACTGTATGAACTATCAAGGCATTACCTTGATTTCGAAAATTGTTAGTCTACATGATTTCGCAAAGTAGAACCTTATTTCAATTTAAACAATGCGTAGCAACTAAGCCGAATGTAAAATTAAAATTGAAGCCCTCACTCCGATAAAATAACACATAACACCAGACCGATTGGTATTGCTTTAATCAACATAAGAAGATAACAAAGACGATTGTGATCAGTAATTTATAAGTGGGGAAAAGATAATTAGACACGTACAAAGTACTGGGGTCCTATAAGTTTACGCCGACATTTGAGATTGTAGTGCCGGATTACCGTACGAATTCATCACACCACCACCAGGCCCAGTCTAGAAAGGATTGTGGAATTTGAAACACTCCATTAATAATTGGAAGAGATTCTAAATCCTCTTCTATTACTAACATACTCCCCAGTAATCTAATCAGCTGCTTCTTATGATATACGAGGCTGATAAGCGCCAAAAATAGAGTTAAGTGTCATTAAGGCGATAACCATAATCGGAGATGTGAATCAGCATTGGAATTTAGTAAGTTTAAATTTTTCCCAAATTCGTCGTTATGGGCTGCGGTTTTATATTTATTACGTAGCTGGAATGTTTAACAAAGAAATGAGAAACCAATCTTGAACAAGGTGAAAACAGCCAGCGTAACGTCACTGAATAAAGGTAATATAAAGAGACTTTGGACAGTGTCCAATGGACACTCACTAAACCCAAAATGTCAATGATTTCAATACTTACCCATTGTTCGTTACTGGTGACACGTTTCCATAAACTTTATGAACTATCAAGGCATTACCTTGATTTTGAAAATAGTTAGTCGCCATGATTTCGCAAAGTAGAACCTTATTTCAATTTAAACAATGCGTAGCAACTAAGCTGAATGTAAAATTAAAATTGAAGCATTCACTCCGATAAAATAACACCAGACCGATTGGTATTGCTTTAATCAACATAAGAAGATAACAAAGACGATTGTGATCAGTAATTTATAAATGGGGAAAAGATAATTAGACACGTACAAAGTACTATAAGTTTACGCCGACATTTGAGATTGTGCGGGAGTTATGTGAACAGTCCAGACTTCATTGTAGTGCCGGATTACCGTACGAATTCATCACACCACCCCCAGGCCCAGTCTAGAAAGGATTGTGGAATTTGAAACACTCCATTAATAATTGGAAGAGATTCTAAATCGTACAACTGCATCTAGAGCAGCTCAGACTAAATTGAGACTCCAACAATTGGTTCAGTTTCTGATATCAACTGATCTGACGGTGAAGAATTCGGGTAGAGAACTTTTGTAAATGGCAATTTGAAAAAGTAGGTCTTGACATAACGTGGAAGAAGAGAAAGACTGGAGAATTGCATCTTTCACCTATGGACAATCAGAGCGGATTTTGGTGTGATTAAGACCGATTGTCACCACAAAGACACATGGTCCGACAGATATTTGAACTTCGCAGCGCTCCCACAGTGTCCTACTTTCCTACTTTTTGGAAATTCGTCCTACTCGTCCTACTGTCCTGCGTAGAACAAATTTGTTCAACAAATTCATGCTAGTTTTAAGAAGATGAATATTATTTAATTTCCATTTACAGTCGAATGAATGAACAACAATTTACTAAACAGAAAGAATAAATCTCGTGATGGGGAAACAACATCATCTGCAACTCACCTACGCCAAATACGCTGACAAACTCCAAGCCAAGCTCGGGACCAGACATAATTTGCTAAGAAAATTGGCCGGAGCGTCGTGTCGTGGGAAGCAACGGCAGCATGTCTAAGAACTTCAGCACACGGACTTGTCTACAGCTGCGCTGAATACTGTTGTTCGACTTGGCTCAACAGTGTCCACACAGCAAAAATAGACGTCGAACTCAACAAAACCATGCGTCTAATCACCGGAACAGTCAACCCTACCCCAATTATCTGGCTACCAACGTTAAGCAACATTGCTCCACCATCAATCCGACGGCGAAAAGCACTACGAACTTCGTAGTACGAAGCATTTTCACGAAGGTAATAGATAACGATGAAATTCCGTTACCGCGTTACTTGATATATTAATAGTGGTACCAAGGAACACACATTTTATGTTTACGGACGTACAAGAACATCCTCTCATAAAAACAACTTACAAATCTTCATATTCCTCGCGTTCGCGAGTTTGCAATAGTCGGTTCAGCTTAGTAAAAACATCCCCATTGAATTTCAACTGTGTTCTCAAATCTGGTAAATTAGTCAACAAAAATGCTTGACCTGAATCATGTTCGATTTGTACCGCAAGGGAAGTTGTTGGTGGAGCTGTTTGCACCTCAGATGCATTATGAAATTTTGTCAATATATTGTTAGCATTCTCAAACAAGCCATCAGAACAGTCGGAGCGTTTGCTTCGACTGAGCCTCGTAAATCCCGTAATCCTTTTTCTTCCGTAGCTATACTACGTGCCGTAGGTAGCCGTAATACGTCCGTAGCCCTAATACGTCCGTAGCCCTAATACGTCTTCAACCCTCTCATGTGTCCGTTATCAAAATACTACCGTAACCCTATTGCGTATTTGCAATTATTGCCTACCTAGCCCAAGAACGGCATGTGCAAATTTACTGAAAGTGTTCGTGTTGAATAGCGCAATTACGAAAGCCCGTACGAAGTACCTCTCAAATAAAACCAACAATTTACGACATTATTTAAGGAATTGTTGGTTTTATTTGAGAGGTACTTCGTACGGGCTTTCGTAAAAATGAACACTTTCAGTAAATTTGACCATGCCCAACTTGACTTGCATTTTGGTAACAGACGCATTAGAGGGTTGTAGACGTATTAGGGTTCCGGGCGTATTACGGCTACGGACGTATTATGGTTACGGACGAAATAGGATTACGGGTCGTACGGGGCTCAGTCGCAGCAAACGCTCCGACTGTTCTGATGCCCTGTTTATTTACCCAGAGCAAATAGAATGTGTAAATCAATTTGGGGCATTTAATTTCAGTACAAAGTACTGGGGTCTTATAGGTTTACGCATACGTATGTAACACTTCGAATTGAACTCCCTGCGTAAGGGGAAACCTATTGTGGTTGTCCAGAGATGCCAAATCAGCGAAAAAAAAATGTGCGTCTGTCTGTCTGCACGATAACTTGAGTAAAACGCATCCGATTTTGAAAATTCTTTTTTTCACGTTTGGTAATGTCAAAAGAAAGGCTAAGTTCGAAGATGGGCGATTTCGGGTCGACCCCTCCCGAGCTGGGGTCCAATAAGTGCTTTACGGTTTTTCGAATATATCTCCGGACATTTAAACGTTACACTTGTAAGTGATACGTCAAATAAAAGGTATTTACAATACCGATCGACAAAAAAAAGTTTATGGAAATCGGATGACCGACTCGTGAGTAAGACCCCTTGGTGTGAAACAGGCACAGGGCGGCAAGCAGTTTTTGCTTGTAGGTCGGCCACATTTGAACATATTTCGTCTACTTTCGCTTTATTATATAGGTATTGATTGTACCAATCAGGGAAAAATTTATGAAATTAGGTTTACCGTAGCGTGAGCTAGGTCTCTTGGAGTGAGCTCTCATCCGGCTACTCGGCCGTACAGTGAACTTGGAGTATTTTGTCAATATTTCGAGTAAATTTTGACTAAATTTCATGATTTTTTTTTTGTTTGAAAGGTATTAATGAATGTAAAGAGTCGGTATGTACTATTTCCGGTCTCCTAACAAAATGGCTGCCGGCGGCCATATTGTATTTTAGTAAAAGTGATATAAAGTGGGAAAAATGGTACATACAGAGTTTCTGTTAACATAGAAGTAATTGGTTATGTGTGTAGGGTGTTTCGGGCATTTTATATATGGACATCTATATATACCTATATACAGCTATATTGAGCTATATACTGGCATATGGAGCTATATAATAGCATATTCATCTGTGAAATGTTTATTTATAGTGAAATATAGGTAAATGTAGCGGTATATAGCTGTTTAAATAGGAATTTATGAAATTTGACTTCGTACGGGGCTGTCTATATTGCCTCCGGCAATTTATTTGTATATGATAACAAGGCAAAGAGTGGAAAATGTAAGTAATTTTAAAAGGCGAATATGTTACTGCCAGCAACGACAATTAGCTGGCGCTTATCACGGTCACAATCTCACAACACAACGAATCTGAGCCAACATCATTCCCATTCAAAATGTCAAATTTTTCTCTTTAATTTCCGATCGATGCGAAAACGCGTGAACTATTTGAATTGTAGAAATAATTCAGTTTTGCATCGAATCGTAGTTTGTAAGTATAATTGAACAGTACGGCCGTGATATCTGAATATCTGGATACTAAAGTGGTATAAATTTATCTTCAGATTCGGTCATTTTCGCCCAAACACGTCCTAGACGCTGAACGCTTTGTCGAATTATTCGTTTGACCATTCGGTAATTTCGTTTGTAACTGAAACCCCAGTAGAGTTGCCTAACTGTGTCTTAAATTATAGATTCGTCAAAGGACGTATTGTTTTGAGCTAAGACCCACGAGTTGTAAGAAAATCCAGTCAAGATACAAACGTAGGTACGATTTGCTTTAGCTGTAAGATCATAACCTAACTTTCATTTGTACAGTAATTTGTAGCACTGAAAACTTGAATAAACGGTCATCGTACAAGTGTCGGCTTACTTATTTATCGACTGGAAAACTATCAACATCGAACGACAAATCGTTCCAAAACATCCGCCAACGACAGAATAGATTTTCAGTAGAGAAGAAAATGAAGTAAGAGAAATAAAGAGTTCTACATTAAAGCCTTTTGACACGAATAGGTGTTTCGTACGGGTCGACGTTAGCTATGTTCTTGTTGGAATTGTCGTCTCACATTTTTAATAAGAAATTGATCAAATACAAAAAAATTAATTGAACACACCTCTTCAAAGTGCGATTTTTTTTTCACTTGTTTTTATCTGAAGTGATAATTTCTGGGTACGGAAGGTAGCTTCCTGTATAATCTTGCCGCATTTTCTGACTTTTCTGAATTAGGTTCTCGCATATGAATTTATTTCAATTCCATACACAAATAGCAACTAAAAATTATTCTACACTATGTCAAAAAAATGAGTTGTTTTTTTTATAAAGTTGATTGAAAGTGACGAA
This sequence comes from Bradysia coprophila, assembly GCF_014529535.1. Classification (NCBI taxonomy): domain Eukaryota; kingdom Metazoa; phylum Arthropoda; class Insecta; order Diptera; family Sciaridae; genus Bradysia; species Bradysia coprophila. The sequence goes on from NW_023503572.1 coordinate 94,273, forward strand.
TTTAAATAACAAAATTTGAAAGCTCAAATTCTAAAATTTAAAGGAGATTTGGTTTGCCTCTCTGAGAAAAATCCCGATACTTTTACATGTAAATTGTAACAGCTTCTAGTGAATAATAAAGATGGCGCGCTGGTCCCATGTTGTTAATTCTGTAAATTTTACCAATACTTTTTACAATTAAGAGTGATATCGCCAAAACATCGAACAAAATCAGACATTTTGAGACAAGGGGTCACAGATATTATTGAATTATAGCTCATTCGATTCGTTGAACGTTTGCGAGTAAAACGTAGTACTACGTTTGGTGAACTTTATTTTGTTGTCGACACTCGAGGTCATGAAGTAAGGGTCTGCCAAAAGGGGCCCAAAATCGTTTTCTCGCGATTAGTCGAGTAAAACCATTTTGAAAAAAAACTTTTAGCTAGCCTTGTAGAGACGCACATTTGTGTTGACACTTGAAGATAGATGATAAATTGAAAATTTTGGCGTAGAGAGACCTTGCTGCAAACAAAATCTCGTAACAGATACTTGTTGTGAGGCTGGTATGGCGAGTGTGGTATCGTTGTAAAGCTTAGACTGCAGGCTGATCAGGCATTATTGTTTTGTTGCAGACAGAGTCAACCTGTGTACTACAGATGAGTCCAAGCTTCGCCGAGGATGGTGAAAATAAAATTTGGGATGACAGATGATTCCTCTGGCACTTCCTAACTTCTATCGGATTTTTCGATGGATTTGGGTTATTTTCGACATGAGTGAGGTGTTCCAAGGTTGGTTCATAAGTGACGTGTTACAAGGTTGGTTCCTAAATTTTGGGATGAGAGATGATTTCTCTGGCACTTCCTAACTTCTATCGGATTTTTGGATGGATTTGGGATATTTTCGATATAAGTGAGGTGATCCAAGATTAGTTCCTAAATTTTCAATTGCAGATTCGGATAGTGTATCTTCTGAAACGTCGAAAAAACACTTTTTTGGAAAAAGTATGTTCGCGAGATTTCACGTTTTCGGATGGAAGATGTAGAGGATATAAATCGCAACCAAATAACATAACAGAAAATCAAACCAAACTTCCAAAACAACTGATATCAGTCAAAAACACTCAAAGGGTAAAAGTGACGCAGGTTCCTGGGCAGACTTCTTTTCTTACTGATATTGCGGTAGGTGACGCATTCTGCGCTTGTACGCAAAAATTGTCAAAGTAAAAATTAGGTCAAAAAAATTCTAGAAGACAAATTTTATCTAAAAAATTTTGCGTCACAAGTAGCAGATGTTGAGGAAAAATACGTCCTGAAAGAATGTACAAATGAAAAATAGTTAAATCATCTGCCACTTTGTCCCATGATTTAACAAAATAAGTTGTCGTAGCATATATTCAATCCCACGAAATTAAACTTTCAAAACTCTTGATATCAGTTTTGGTGACGCATTCTGCGCCTAATCGTAATCAATTTCAAATGATGTCGATGGGAATTTTACCGATGAGATTTTACAACGAAAATAAAAAAAGTGTAGCTGTCCAAACGTCTAATCACCAAAAAGAAGGCAACTGCGTCAAGAACTCCGCTATCGCTACGTTCATGAATGCAGCAAACTTTACATATAAATGCCTGAGAATGTGTGCATAATCGATATAGCGCATGTGATTCACTCATTTCACAAGTTGTGTTTAGCGTTCTTCAATTCTTAATGATCAAACATATACAAATTTGAAACACTCAACAGAAGAACGCATATTATCATCGTTCGTTATTTATATAAATAATATGGTGCCGGAGCGGTGCAATCGTGATATTTATATGATTAAATTCTAGTCAAACTCGTTCGAACTACGAGGATCTTTTAGGTTTACTAGAGAACGTCAGATTTTTTTAACGCTAAATGCCACACACTAACGCTAACGCTAAATCCGTACGGTAATGGCAAATGCCGACGACAAAGGCAACATTAATGAGTTAGTTGACGCCATGTTGGATACATGGTCCGCCATTTTTGATTCCAATTCGAATTGATTCTATTTCATCTTGCACTGCATTTGATTCTTTAGTCTTACATCAAAATGGCCGACCATGTATCCATTGTTCATAAATAAATTTTTAATTTTTGCAAATTTCTTGCAAATAAATGACAAATCTCAAATTAATGGACCCTAGAATTATGGCAATGAATTAATTTTTAAATTTCAAACAGCGATTGCTGATATATTCAGAGATGAAAAAGTGCCTGATATTGCTGGCCTCACAGAAGTTAAATTTAAGAGCAATATGGCGTCAACTAACTCATTAATGTTGCCTTTATCGTCGGAATTTGCCATTACCGTACGGATTTAGCGTTAGCGTTAGTGTGTGGCATTTAGCGTTAAAAAAATCTGACGTTGTCTATTATCAGTCGTTTGCAACACGTCGAATAAGAATGCATGAGTAAGGGGAAAGCTTTTGTGATTGTCTCTGTTCTGATGTACCGAGTCAGCGAGTAACCCGTAAGATTCAACTAGTTAAAACATAAAAGTGTTAGAAAATCTCACGATTAGTAGCAGTGTAGTTTTGTGCGTAAGGGTTTTTGATTGATTTTAATTCTGAAAATTACTAATTATCAGCATATTATATGACTTGGCTATCTTGAGCTATATGACTACATTTAGCTGTAAAATCATCACTTATAGTTACAGTGCTATCCGTTATAATAACTGTTACTCCGGACAGGACTTTCAATATTGCTTCAAACGATTTTAATTGGAGATAAAGTGAAGTTTAAATAAAGAGATTGAAAGATGAGTTGTGATTTCAAGACACAATGAAATCGTTTGGATCTTTTTAGCCCTTCCGAAGTAGCTAATTCGAAACAGACGGTAAGGGCAAAGTGTTTGCCTATGTTCATAGCTAACGAATCCGCAATAAAAATTTTGTCTGTCCGTTCGTCACGTCGATATCTTGAGTAAATCAAATCCGATTTCAAAATTTTCTTTCCCCTGAAAGGTAGTTTAAATAGTGAGGCTAAGTTCCAAGATGAGAGGAACTAAAAATAAACATTCGCCAGGTACGAAATGTCACCTTTTGAAGCTCATCAAAATTTCCGGCCTTTGACTGTAACATTATTTTTATTATTTTCAAACAATGGTACAGGACATGGAAGATATCTATGCTTACAACTTTTTACGACAGATATTTCTGAAGGTTTTTTCGAACACCGATGCGATTAATTTAACTACTTTGAAGAATAATTTGTTTAAAAGAAAAACACCATTTAAATCACACCAAATATTTTTATTGGCAACGTTTCGGTCTATATACGACCATTATCAAGCCTTTGACTCCTTTAAACTAATTACAAGTACACATATAACTCCTGAATTTATACAAATCTATATAAAACCGAACATTCTATACTCTTCTATGATCGAATTGAAAACTACTGTATGTGCTACAAATTACTGGTACTTTCCATTCTAGAAAAGTCTGGTCTATTTGTTCGTAGCCTACTGTTTGGCGTTTCTCCTTCTTATGTTGGACCTGTCCTTCACTATGTCCACCAATGACAACAATGGTGATGTGATACCGAAGACTTTGTTCATCAATGGCTTGTCTCTACGCTTGTTTATATATACTGCTTCCATATAATCGATTTTGTATTCGTCACTGTACGGTCTTAAAATAGATAACTGGTCGTCAGTGATTTCATGATTGTGACTCAACAAATGTGCTGCCACTGCTGATCCATTTTCGTTGATCCAGTCAGCCATATGTTCACCAAATCTGGTCTTTGCTCTTCTCACTGTTCTTCCTATATACCGGTAATCACAATCTTCCAGGCAATTAATTTGGTAAATTCCTGATTTATGAAATTCTGGCACTTTATCTTTTGAAGACCCTAGGTATTGGCGTAAATTGTTTCCACTACGGTGCACCAATTCAATATTATTGGCTCTGTAGATCGGTCTTAAAGCTCTCGTGATTTCAGGTGCGTATTCCATGCTGACTCGGGTCTTTTCTTCATCATCTGGTTCTTTTTTCAGACCATAGAACGTCGAATAATTTAGCATTTCTTTCTTCCTTTCATGTTTTCGGATTATACACTCAATGTTATTCCTTTTGTACCCGTTCACATAGCCTATCTCCAGTATTGTTTTCCTTTCTTTGTCATATGCCTCTGGTAACAACTCGAAGCTAGTCAGTCTATGTGCCATGGAATGGAACGCGGCCATTTTATGCTTAATATCTTGATTAGAGTCATACGGTATTACTCGTTTCGTCGCACATGGTTTTCTAAACACTTCGAATTCTAAATTACCATCCACTCGCTTGACCATTGTATCCAGAAACGATATCTTTCCGTCTTTTTCAGCCTCATATGTGAATTGCACTTTCGGATTTTGTTGATTAAACAATTTCAAAGTTTCATTCACTTTTCTGGCGTTTTGGACTGTGAAAATGTCGTCCACAAATCGAACGTATACTCGTGGAAATAATGGATGTTTTTCTAGCCTAGTTTCGAAACCACACATGTAATGTTCAGCCATGAATCCGGACAGTGAATTTCCTATCGCTGCTCCCTCTCTCTGTATGTAGTATTCATTGTTGTATCTGAAAACATTCTGCTCCATACATAATGCCGCCATATACATTTCGATTCGGCTCTCGCTAACGTTGTTTATCCTCAGCCAATCTCTCAGCATCATCATAGTTTCATTTAACGGAATGCTCGGGTATAATGAAACTACGTCATAAGAACCCATTGTCTCTGTCCTTTTTAGTTTTACGTCTTTCACCTTATTCATGAACTCATGTGCATTTTTGACAGAAAGTCCTTTCGGCGGTGTTAGTAGACATTATGGCATCAACAGATAAATTACCGGATGATGAGCAGCATGAGATAAATGAAGTGTCGCTACGCACGATCAAAAACATGAAGACTAGTTGGAAACGGAATGATGAGGCAACGAAGATGGTTAACATTGCCACAAACCTAAGAAACAAGCCAATTGTGATTTCTAAAGCGGACAAAAGCAATAATATTGTGATTCTAGACAAGGCAGACTATGGCATTAGAATGGAAAAACTCATTGAAGAGGGTGGATATGAGAAGTTGAAAAGTGATCCGTTGGGCCAGATGAAGAACAAAGTGGATAATGTACTGAAGAAACATGGCAATCTACTGTGCAGCAACCCGCAAAGAGAGCTACGAAAGTGGAAAGTGAGCAATCCACAGGTACCGAGATTGTATGGATATGCGAAGACACATAAACTGACAGATTTGAACAACGCTGAAGATCTGAAAATGCGACCAGTTGCCTCTAACATCGATGCATCGACTGAAAACATAGCGAAATGGCTAGTCAAAGAATTTAAGAAACTAACACGTGCTGAATCGAATACGATTGGAGTTAGTAATGAACTACTCGTTGAATGATAAGCATCGACTTTTATATATCTGCGTTGCACAATGAACCCCCACACATTTATGTCCATAGCCTGTAGCGGCAGTAAATCACGTACAAAAAACAACAATTTTCGACTTTTGGTGGAAGTTCCCCAGCCAATAAAAAGAATATCAAAATTAAACGACTGCGGTTTTAGACTATTGGGGCCAAGGGCTATCTGGGCATGTAAACAAAATGTCGCCAAATAGCTTCGACGGAGCCTGTTCTATTTTCAAAAAAATCCCTCTGATGGAGGCAAAATAAACGATTGAAATGTAAATGAAACGGCAAACGATAGGTATTGCCGATACCCATTCAGGAAAAAAAGTTTAGGGTTACGGTCAAAGCAGGACGACAGACGCACTAGGGTCATGTACGCAACGGGTTCGTACGGGGCTCAGTCGCAGCAAACGCTGTTCAATCATCGATATAATATAGGGTAGATAAGTAATATCAAAGCAAATTTATTGCGGAAAGATCACATGGATGTATGTGTAACGTAACTTACGTTTTGAGAAAGCGCGTGCAATAATGTCATACAAATATTTGAAAATAATTGAAACTCTGCATTTCTCAATTTCCCTTTTCTCTTCGTTTTGTGTTGTGATTCGTATTTTTTGCACTTGTATGTGTGCTATATTTCCGAAATTTCGTTCTTCGTGTCTCATTATCTACAGTATATTATATCGATGTATTCAATCTATAAATCAAATTTTTCGTTAAGTTGTATGAAATGCAACGCACGTCGCACGCAAATATTTGTTTCGAATAAACAAGGTCACCGTTCATATCTGTTGTTGCCATTTTATGTTACATCATTGTAGTTATTGTTTGCTTTTGTGTCATGTATCAAGATCATTATTTTGTACCAATAACTTATGAATGCAATACGTTTTGTAGCCAGTGAATACGTTCCTTTTGTTTATGTCATAGAGAAGTAGTTGATAAGAATCGAAAAAGAAATTCTAACAGAAGTGCACACGTATTTATTTGCACTTACATTTTGATCATAGAGGAATGATAAAGGCGCTCGTATCGCCTGTAGTCATCTCCAGGCTGATGAAGGAATGTTAGGAATACCTTTCGTCTGAGAAATCGGATCAATTTGGTCTGGGTACCGGGACATTTTGGCGTGGAGGGAAATGAAGAAGCTGATAAGCAAACGGGCCAGAACCATATCTTCCGATTCCCCAGTCGGAGTGTAAAAGAGCATTGGAAGACTAGTTTAAGCGTAAACACGCGGAACGCTGGAAAGCGTACAACGGAGGCATTCACACGAAATGCTTCTTCGCCAGGCCTAACGAAAAATGGGCCAAAGAGTTGCTCAAAATGGACCGAAATCGGGACATTGCGGGCTGAATCGGCACATCTAGAACAGACCAGAGAGCCGAGGAAAAATCGTTGGCGGCGGCTAGCCGTCCCAAAAGATCTGGTGGCCGGCGGCTGAGTCGGCTTAGCCGTTCTAATAGAGGTGACGGCGACTGGGCTTAGCCGCCGGTAAAAAAGTCGACTGGCGGCGGCTGTAGTAGTGTAGTATACATTTTCTTGCATATTTTTAAACAAAAGCTGAAGTATTAAAGAATATAGTGTAGAGTACATGTGTGAAAGTTTTTTCATTTCAGTGTGTCTCAAACACGAAAGTCTGAATTTGTCAGGTGTTACCCTCTCAAGTGGTTCTCCTAGATGAAATAGTAACCCTCTTGGAGGCGATTTAAGGTTGCCGAAATTCGTCGAAGCGTAGAATCACATATCGGCAAAAGATTGAAAATTCGCAGGAAGCAGGGCCGTAGCTGGCTGGATCTCTCAGGGTGGACAAAAGTACGACAAAAATATTTTTATATGGTGAAATTGAAGAAAAACCGGTTTTTTGCTCTGCTCAGGGTGGGCGATGCTCACCTTTGCCCGTTAGTAGCTACGGATAGTTCTTTGAAAATACTTTTGAGTGGAGTGGAGTAAAAGTGAAATTCTATTGGCAACACTAACTTTGAGACATTCAAATGAATAAATTTCACTTGTACTACACTCCACTTAAAAGTATTTTCAAAGAACTATCATTCCTGCTAATTTTCAGTCATCTGTCGATGTGTTAGGTTGCGTGGATCACATTTGGTAGCACTGCTATTTAGGGTCAAGAAAAAATTCAAAAAAAAGTTAAAACTGAGATATTTTTCCTTTTACGAAATTTTTCAATTTTATAACTTTTCTTTTCATTTTTTTTCTGTCCTAAAATAGAATCAATTTAAAAAGGTTGTTATACATTTTAATTCAAAAATTTTAATTAATCGTCAAATAAAATATATCAGCCGCCGAGTCAGCCGTTCTAAGAGAGGTGGCGGCGGCATTCAGCCGACCAAAAACACCGGCGGCGGCGGACGTTTTAGCCGTCAGCCGCCGTTTTTGGCCGGCTGACAATCGGCGGCTCTCTGGTCTGATCTAGAAGATCTAGAAGAAGAAACGGGTGCACACCTAATATGTGACTGCCCCAAATTTCTTCAACTAAGACGCAGTATGCTGGGAGACTATGAGGTGGTTCCTTCGGAAATTGCTGCAGTAGGACCTGACGACTTAGAAAGGTTACTGTCGGCAACGGGAAGGCTGCCATGATTTACGTGATGACCGGCAATGGAAAAAAAGGATCAACACATCTGTGTTTCGAGATCTTCCTTGATCGTCCCAAGCTGATAAATCTAAGATCCGCCAGAATTTCCAACATAAACGATCATTTCCAATGATAACGTAAACGACAATCATTGTCATTATGACGGTCGAAAAATGTCAATGGGTCAAATTCTTCTCACCTCGATTCCCGTATATCTGCTGAAGAACATTGATCGGGTAGGAAAAGTTATGGAGGTTTTTAAGGTGAACAACAACAACAACCGCGCGGTCGAATAGCCAACCCTAGTGAAGAAGACCATTCGACCGCACGGTGGAGGCTATTCGACCGCCTTTCTTATGACACAAATCAACAATTATCGTTTCAAATTGCGTTAGAACGTATTTATTTTGTATAAAATCCAACATTTCGATTTCGTCAAGGAATTCGTTCTGATCTTACACTAAAGATTAACTACGTTTTCTTAGCACACGATCGCTTTGAAGCAGTTGATTTTTTTGACTGTTGAACCTTTGGCGAGCGACCTATTGTGTAAATTAGTATAAACTTAGACTTAGTACTACCTTGACTTTCTTCTTACTACAGGTGTTTGGTTAACTCTTTCGTTTCAATCCAATAACATTATTTTCGGTATCCTTCGGTCGACCTGACGATCTAACTTCAATTGAAAAATGATTTTCATTTTCCATATTTTCAGTCGATCCGCCATTCGTTGCTAGATCGTCTCTGAATTTTTTTAACTTGTCCAGTACAAACGTGAATTCACTAGTTGTCATGGATGTCACTAGAGAATTTATTTCTTTTGTAACACCAGCAGTCGCTCTGTATTTATCCTTTTCGGCAGGAGTCTGAATTCGTTGAACATATATCGGCGATACTGTTGGAATTTCTCCATTCATATTTAATGCTGGGTGTGAATTCCTATAATATTGCTTAGCCCATCTTGGATCACACAGCTCCGGTGCGAAGAAATCTTTTTCCGTTTGAAGGCGAAATTTGAAAATATACGATTTTCAATGAGCGACATCTTCGAAAGGAAGTAACCGTGGAAGTTTCGGATTGTTGATATGGATAGAGGGTTTCAAGCCCTATCAACCAATAGTAACAGATTTTTGAGATGTTGTCTTTAATGGCCAATTTTTGACCATCTTTTTTTCGCTACCTTCGGCGAACTTTGAGCACTGCTGGAACGCTTCCAACGTACTTTTTTTTAAACAAAATATGTACAGTTGCTTAGTCCTACGCTTAAGCTTTGTAACGATACCAAACATGATACTCATCGGTCGCGACGCGTACCCTTTTTGTAAGATTTTTTGAAGCGAGGTCGCTCTACGACGAAATTTACAAACGAATCTTAAATTTCGAGATTGTAACTCAGCTACTTCGTGTCCTTTGTTCTTAAATGATTTTTTCGTGTTAATAGACAACAGTTGAGTGTCGAAGAAGTCAAATATGACTGATTTTGGTGTAGGTGTCACAATTGGGCTGATGTGGTTTCTTCTAAAATTCAATAATTCTGTATGTTTTTGGTTGTTAAATCTTTGTTAGTGAGCCAATAATGATGTAGCAACCGTTTTAAATACAATAGCTTTCCAATGACAAACGGTAGTAAATCATTTTTTTTGACTAAATCGGCACCCTTTATTTTGTGGCAGTCACTTTTGTTAAGAATGATATTGTGGACCTTCTCGTAACCACTTTTAGCTACTAATACCTCTTCAAAACTACTAAATTCTTTATTTAAAACAAAATACTCCATTTTTGACAAACACAACAGATAAAATTCTGTTTTAATGCACACGAGAAATACTTATGTGAAGTTAGTTGCGATCGCTCGTAGTGTTTACGATTAAAAATATGAACTGCGACCAGATTACACTGTTTCCAGTAATCAAAAAGCAGCGCGAATTTGAAAATATGAATATACAAAGGTTTCAGCGGTCTAGTCTATATAATTAAGCCAATTGTCAATAGCCAATCCTGATAGTGAAGACTATATGACCGCTCAAAAAATGGTGGAATAAAATCAGGCCCGGACTGGCTACCGAAAGGCGCATCGGGCGAATTGGCTGAAAAAGGTTCAGAGGCGCCTAAATAAACTTTTTTGGTCTCAGGAGCGCCAAAAAGCAAAAGGCGCATCGGGCCTCGCCCGATCGCCCAGTACAGCCAGTGCGGGCCTGAATAAAATTTCGCGCGGCGCGAAATTTTATTCCACCATTTTTTTAGCGGTCTACACTATCAGGATTGGCTATTCGGCCGCAATGCCGAATAGTCTTCACTACCAGAATTGGCTATTCGACCGCGCGGTTGAATTGGCTATTCGACCGCGCGGTTGAATTGTCTACACAAGTAGAACTGTCTATTCGCCTATTTGGAATAGTCTTCACCATTGGGACTGGCTATTCGACCGCGCGGTCGAATAGCATCAGCCTTTTTTAATGGTGGATTCATCATCTATGAGTATAGGCAAACTCTTTTCCCTTACTGTATGCTTCGAAATCAACATGTTACAAACGGCATAGCTGTCCCAACTTCGTATGGGCTAAAAATATCCTTCGTGGCATAGAGCTTGGCTACTATGTATCACAAAAGACGTTCGGTCGAGAGTGGTCGAAAATTTTCTGGAACCTTGTTGTCAATTAAATGTTCTTACACATACGGGCAACCTACTACTCCAAAAATGTCAACGATTTTGTGAGTAAGAAAACGTTGCAATTCAACAAAGGGAAAATTCCAACACATTTTCTTGGTTAGATTGGACAATCTCGTCGTTGGCTCATTCAAAGTGGCCCAGTTGTTCCTTTACCCCTTCCACATTCCACTTACACTTGTGTGAACAATGGTTGTAGATTAATTTTCGAAAATGAGAGACTCACCATAAAATTTGCAGAAAACACTTCAAAATCGAATAAATTAAAATACAAAAACACTGAACACTAAGGTATGTAGCTAGCAATTACACCCGATTGAAATAACAAAATACACACCGCAAAAATGAATGGAAACTTTCAGTTATTATATAACAAAAGGTGGCGAAAGACGTCCCACGAATTACTTACTACAGCACATTTCTATTGAAATGCTGAGTGGTAAGAAAGGAATGCATGTACGACAATTAAAACGGGACCAGTATAACGAACGAATATTGTTGCTGTTGTTGCCGCTAAATTATTATCATTTGTCATTGTACTGAATACACATGACAGATAACACGTTTTTAAATCTCAATCTCTTTTCATATTTACGCGCATCAAGTGCATTTTTTGTGTGACGCAAAGATTCTTCGCTAGGCATCATCGGATATGCACTAGTGGCTATATAAAACATTAAATTAAGCCTTCTTAATGGTTTGTTGACTGATACCAATTCTTTTGGAAATTTAAAAATGTATTGCTGATGGAAATAAAAACGTTTTCAAACAGTACGGCTCTGGGGACTTTCCAACTTCGAAATCTCGAAAACGGGTTGGTAATTTTTTCAATACGCAACCTGCAACCACTTCAATAATCCCAAAAAAACGGAAAGTAACCCTAACAGTATCTGAGTTAGTAATCCATACGATTCCTAAAATTCTTGAATTGGGAATGCGGGCCACGTGAAGCGGTACCCAAAAAACCAGAAGTGAATCTTGCAAGCATCTGAGTAAGCTATACGAATCCCAAAGTTCTCGAATTGAGAATATGTGGTGCGATGGAATTGTAGGAACCAGCCTACCACCTCAATAATCCCAAAAATCCAGAAGGGGAACCAAAAAAAATCATCTCACAAAGTCCTATAATTCTACAGATGGAGGTGGTGGTGAAGGAAATTGTTTTTCTCAATTCTTCCTCAGGATCCTCAGTCCGTTTTGAAAGTTTGTTACCCTCAACGAATTTTATAATCGCTACTTGCAGACCAAAGGTGAATATGAACAGCACACTCCTAAGATGTTATCGAGGTGGGAAGAATTTTATGAGATCTCGACGAACAAACTTGACAAAAGTTATTTCTCCATGTTTGAAAGGATCCGCAAAACTATTGATAAGTAGGCAGCTAGAAAATGTGAATTATCTCAAAATAAGAAATTCAACTCGTGCGGCTGCCTAATGTTAGCATGATTATCGATATTGCTTTTATCTAAAAAAAAAACATTTTGAAACTGGAGCTCGAACTTAATAGTTTTAATTTGAAGTTGGTCGGTATTGTGACATTACAGAAGAAGATATTAGGACATTAAATGAATCATTAAATGGCCAATTCCAAACTGAGTTTTTTGAAACATGCACGTACATTTTGTTGTATAACTTTATCACGAAACACTTGAATGGAAGCGGGAGGTATGTAAAATAAAGGATTAGTATCATGCTTCCTAGTCATGGAATGAAAGCCGAACCTGTAAATTTTAAGATTTGAAGCATTATCCATTCAGGTGTTTCCTGACGAAGTTATACAAGAAAATGTACGTGCATGCTTTAAAAACCACAGTATGCAGTTGGCCAAATACCAAAGCTGCAATCGTAGTAAAAAACGAGCCATCAGAACAGTCGGAGCGTTTGCTGCGACTGAGCCCCGTACGAAACCGTATATCTATTGCGTACGTGACCCTAGTGCGTCTGTCTAGTGACCCTACTTTGACCGTAGACCTATTGCACCCGTAAACGTAGTTGAAGTCAAATTATTATGAAATGTGTACATCTTAGAAATTGCGCATAGCGCAATTACGAAGCCCCGTACGACGTTCCTTTCAAATGGAACAAAAATTTCAAGTTGACCTAAAATTTTAATTTATTGAGAGGCCTAAGGCCAAGTTACGGCCTTAGTCCAACGACCCAAATTTATTTATTTTTTCAACAGTATTCTATTCGGCCTTCGATTACCTTCCAAATGAAACAAAAATTAGGAAAATCGGATGAAATTAACTCGAGTTATATGCAAAATACACTTAGGGCCGAGTAGCGGCCTTAGTCCCAGGACCCAAATTTATTTATTTTTTCAACAACATTCTATTCGGTGTTCGATTACCTTTCAAATGAAAAATAAATTAGGAAAATCGGATCAAATTTACTCGAGTTATATGCAAAACACACTTAGGGCCGTAGAGCGGCCTTAGTCCAAGGACCCAAATTTTAAATTTTTTTTCCACAACATTCTATTCTGTGTTCAATTACATTTTAAATGAAACAAAAATTAGGAAAAAGGGATGAAATTTACTCGAGTTATATGCAAAATACACTTAGGGCCTAGTAGCGGCCTTAGTCCCAGGACCCAAATTTATTTATTTTTTCAACAACATTCTATTCGGTGTTCGATTACCTTTCAAATGAAAAATAAATTAGGAAAATCGGATCAAATTTACTCGAGTTATATGCAAAACACACTTAGGGCCGTAGAGCGGCCTTAGTCCAAGGACCCAGATTTTAAATTTTTTTCCACAACATTCTATTCTGTGTTCAATTACATTTTAAATGAAACAAAAATTAGGAAAAAGGGATGAAATTTACTTGAGTTATATGCAAAATAAACTTAGGGCCGAGTAGCGGCCTTAGTCCCAGGACCCAAATTTATTTATTTTTTCAACAACATTCTATTCGGTGTTCGATTACCTTTCAAATGAAACAAAATTTAGGAAAATCGGATCAAATTTACTCGAGTTATATGCAAAATACACTTAGGGCCGAGGAGCGGCCTCAGTCCAAGGACCCAAATTTCAAACATTTTTCGCCACATTATATTCGGGCTTCGATTACCTTTCAAATGAAACAAAAATTACGAAAAAAGGATGAAATTTACTCGAGTTATATGCAAAATACACTTAGGGCCGAGTAGCCTTTCACTTCTAGGGCCCTAACTCACGGTCCATTCACCCGATTTTAATAAACTTTTTTTTCCTGGATTGGTATCGACAATACCTATCTTTTGCCGTTTCATTTGCATTTTTTCATCGTTTTTTTTGCCGTAAATATCCCCAAAAGACCTTAAAGCACTCAGGCGGCCCTAACTCACGAAGGGCCGACCCGAATATGCTAAAAATCATTCTCGTTTGCCTCCGTTTTCTTGACAGATCGTTTTTAACAATAGGAAAGAGGCGTGGCTTACGTAAACGGAGACAAAAGGGAATGATTTTTTTGACCGCGTGGGGACCTTTACTATCTTGTTTTGTAATAATTTTTACAGAACAAGGTATAGATATAAGGTTTCACCTACAATTCAAAGCAGAATATTGCACTGGTCTATTAAAACCGTTCACAACTCAGGTTTTATGTGTACGCGGATACGATACCAGCAAAAATATAATACATCGGACCTCCTGGTAATGTAATTTTTGTTTTTTATTGTTATTCTTGTAGTATATATACAAACATTAATAACGCATTTAATGGACCAGTGCAATAATCTACTATTCAATTCACTTACTTGTTTATTAACGATTCACCAACCACAATGTAAATAATTCTTGTTAACTCACATAATTCATAACACTGCCGTATACAACCAATTCACCTCATTCCAATCAATTGCTGTATAAACGTTTTGTAACCAATAAGTTGCGATAGTTAACTGATTCGTTCGAAAACAGTTCTACAACTAATAAGTCAATGAATTTGCTACAATTTTAATTGCACGTTTTTTTGCTGTACAATAAATAGCACGATTAAAATCATATTTTCGCACAAGATATACTTGGGTCTTATGGGTTTGTAGCGCGTCGAATTCGATTTTCTGTGTAAGGGAAAACCTATTGTGGTTGTCCGATTCCGGAAATTCGTTTTCTTCGTGTTAGGAAATGACAAGATGAAGGCTAAGTGCGAAGATGAGCGATGTCGACTTTTCTCGAGTAGGGGCCCCAGGTAGAGCTTTGGGTAATTGCAGTTTTTGCAAGTAGGTCGGCTAAAGTTCAACGGATTTCGACTACTCTCGCTTTATTAGATAGGTATTGAACATACCAACCAGGAAAAAAAGATTTTCTTAATTTCTGTTTTATTTGGTAGCTAATCGAAAATAATTTTTTTTTTAGAATTTGGTTGAAAATTTTTTAATCTGGGTCCTTGGACTGAGGCAGCAACTAGTCCATATAATAAATTAAAGCCTTAGGTCAATTTGAAATTTGTGTTACATTTGAAATAAATGTCGTACGGGGCTTCGTAATTACGGTATGAGCAATTTCTAAGATGTAAACATTTCATAATAGTTTTACTTCAACTACGTTTGCGAGCGTAATAGGCGTGCGATCAAAGTAGGGCGACAGACGCACTAGGATCACTTATGCAATAGATATACACGGGTTCGTACGGGACTCAGTCGCAGCAAACGCTCTTACTGTTTTGATGACTCATTACACTCCACTTGTAAAAATAACCGTTTCCAAAGATTGTTGCTTAAAACGTTAAAACCACGCTTGTGAGTTCGGCTCGTATCACAAAATTGATGCCTCATCTAATAAACTACCTCCGCAGCATCCAATGTAATCTACTATTTCATGCTTTGGATTAACAAAATTTTCATGAAAGATTGACTTTCCAATTGTTCATCACTAGTATGCAAATAGCTACTATACACAATCTTTTGCAACTGCCGTAAAAAGGTATAATCTTCAACATTTATTTTCGGAACGTTACTACGTTACTGTCGAACTTTTATCTACTATCTTTAGGGGCCATTCACAAATTACGCACGCGGTGGACGGTTAATTTTTAACCCCCCCCCCCCCCGTTTCGCACGCGTTTTTCATATAAAAATGTCTGATTTCTGACCCAAACGCTCCGACTGTTCTGATGGCTCGTTTAAAAAGTCATCCTGAAAGTGGTCGTTGTTAAATGTAAAAAAATTTATAAATTAAAATATCGTTTTATTCATAAGATCTTTTAGCGAAACATTTGTGATCGCTATTAGCGGCCGCTACTAGCGCGCTAACTTTTTTCGATTCGCGAATAAGTTTAGCAACGCTAACATTTTTCGAAATTAGCGTTAGCGTAAGCGTCACTAATAAAAAAAGGTCTGTTTGGACACTTCTTGTTTTTTACGGTACATCACGCAAAGATTCCGATAAACAAAATGGACAATGTTCTCGGTTAGAGCGTAATCGGGGTAATCTTAACAATTTGCCGGTTATTGCGACTTGTCAACTTTAGGCACACCGGAAAATGCTAAGGGAGTCGAGAATAATCTCCAATTAAATTTCTAAAAATTAAAAATTTGACTTTTGATTTTTAGTTGGAGGTATGGCGTTCGGACAAAATAACTTTCGGACAAAATAACCCCGGACAAAATAACTACGAAACACATATTTTAAAAACAAATTGTGAATAACACCCGCTAGCAGAATATATGGCGTAGGGTCAGTGTATCAATCACCGGATATCTTAACTGTGGATTTACATAGCAACGTAAAAGTGACAGATGCAAAAATTTTCTCATACGGCAACTCGAAATTTCATTCATAATTTTAATTTTATGAATGAAATTTCGGGTTGCAGTATTTAAAAAACATTGCATCTGTCACTTTTACGTTGCTATGTAAATCCACGGTAAGTAGTAGTACTACAGAGTGTTCAAACTAAATTAGAACGTCGTAAGATTTTTTAGAGTTTCTAAAGTCACTAATGTCAAATAGAAAAAGTGCGTCCGTTTCAGTCTTTTTCTCAGGCCGCACTTTTTATTTTGAATTTGAATTTTTCGTCTTTTTCAATTTTTTGTTTTTTGCTACAGAAAGTGTTCTATTTTAGGTTTTATTGTTTTATTTTATAATTTGGAAGCTGAACACTCTAATTTACGACCGGGCAAATAAAAGAATCAATAGAAGTAAGTAACTTATTTTGAAATGCTATCAGATTTTTGTCATAACATATTACAGTGGCCGACTTTCAATTTTGTGGTATAGTGGCCGCTGTTTGACCAGCTGGTCCATTTAAACAAGCAAAGTCAGTTAATTCTATAATCAGCAGGAGGTGAAAGTAGCAACAGTGGTTTGTTTATTATCGTTAACAATACAACTAAAGAGAGTTGCTTTATAATGCAAATATGTGCGTTGGTTGACATTGTGTGCCATGGATATACAAGATTAGAAGGTAACGTCGATATGGCGCAAAATTTGAAAATAAAAATAAAAATGAAACAACAATTTTCTATGAAAAGAGATTGTTTCGCATGAATAGCATGTTTCAGAAGGAAAACATGTTTCAGATGGTGAACATACTTGAGATGGAAAACATATTTCAAATGAGGAACATGTTGCAAATGGGAAAAATATTTCAAATTGGAGACATATTTCAGATGAAAAACATGTTTCAGATGGGAAACATGTGTCAGATGGTGAACATACTTAAGATCGTAAACATACTTGAGATGGGAAACATATTGCAAATGGTAAACATATCTCAGATAAAGAACATGTTTCATATAGAAAACATGTTTCAAACGAGAAACGTGTTTTAGATGGAAAACATGTTTCAGATGAAAAATATGTTTCAAATGGGAAACATATTTCAAATGGAAAACATATCTCAGATGAAAAACATGCTTCAGATAGAAAACATGTTTTAGAATAGAAACTAGTTTCATATGGAAAACATGTTTCAGATGGTGAACATACTTGAGATGGGAAACATATTTTAAATGGGAATCATGTTTCAAATGGGAAACATATTTCAGATAGAAAATATGTTTCAGATGGAAAACATGTTTCAGATGGAAAACGTGTTTCAAATTGGAAACATATTTCAAATTGGAGACACATTTCAGATAGAAAACATGTTTCAGATGAAAAGCATTTTTCAGATGGGAAGAATGTGTCAGATGGTGAACGTACTTGAGATGGGAAACATATTACAAGTTGGAAACATGTTTCAGATGGGAAACATGTTTCAGTTGGGAAACATGTTTCAGTTGGGAAACATGTTTCAGTTGGGAAACATGTTTCAGTTGGGAAACATGTTTCAGATGGTGAACATACTTGAGATGGGAAACATATTTTAAATGGGAATCATGTTTCAAATGGGAAACATATTTCAGATAGAAAATATGTTTCAGATGGAAAACATGTTTCAGATGGAAAACGTGTTTCAAATTGGAAACATATTTCAAATTGGAGACACATTTCAGATAGAAAACATGTTTCAGATGAAAAACATTTTTCAGATGGGAAGAATGTGTCAGATGGTGAACGTACTTGAGATGGGAAACATATTACAAGTTGGAAACATGTTTCAGATGGGAAACATGTTTCAGTTGGGAAACATGTTTCAGATGGGAAACATGTTTCAGTTGGGAAACATGTTTCAGATGGTGAACATACTTGAGATGGGAAACATATTTTAAATGGGAATCATGTTTCAAATGGGAAACATATTTCAGATAGAAAATATGTTTCAGATGGAAAACATGTTTCAGATGGAAAACGTGTTTCAAATTGGAAACATATTTCAAATTGGAGACACATTTCAGATAGAAAACATGTTTCAGATGAAAAACATTTTTCAGATGGGAAGAATGTGTCAGATGGTGAACGTACTTGAGATGGGAAACATATTACAAGTTGGAAACATGTTTCAGATGGGAAACATGTTTCAGTTGGGAAACATGTTTCAGTTGGGAAACATGTTTCAGATGGAAAACAAACTTGAGATGGAAACATATTTCAAATGGGAAACATATTTCAGATAGAAAACATGTCTCAGTTGGGAAACCTCTTTGTTCTTAGTAACATAATATACAGTATTTCGACACAAAAAATGAATCTGAAACATGAATGCGAAACAATTCTTTTCATATAAAATAGTTATTTTTTTATTTCGATTTTCAAATTTTGCGCCGTGTCGATGTTACCTTCTACTCTTTTATATCCACACAATGTCAGCCAACGCAAATATGAACGGCGTAACCGTATATAAAAAAGATCTAAAAGATACATATCAGGATACCCATAAAATTTCAGGATCTAAAAATTAATTACGGTTAGTGCATAACTCCGTTCATATTTGCATTAAAAAACACGAATACACTATCTTTAGTTGTATTGTTAACGATAATAAACAAACCACTGTTGCTACTTTTACTTCCTACTGATTATAACATTAACTGACTTTGTTTGTTTAAATGGACCAGCTGGTCAAACAGCGGCAACTATACCACAAAATTGAAAGACGGCCACTATATGACTGTTATAAATTCACTGAACCTTAAAACACTCTAGAAAACACTGTCGAACGGGCGAACAGAAAGGAGGCCAAATGAATGAAAATGTATCTTAGACACCCGGAAAAGGGCTTTAAATACGAAGGTTGTATGTGAAAACGGTGCATTCAATAAAAGTACGTTCAACGGGACACAAGTCCCAAATTCAGTAGTTTTATTATTATTCGGAACAATGACAAAAATCTGATAGCATTTCAAAATAAGTTACTTACTTCTACTGATTCTTTTATTTGCCCAGTCATAAATTAGAGTATTGAGCTTCCAAATTATAAAATAAAACAATAAAACCTAAAATAGAACACTTTCTGTAGCAAAAAACAAAAATTGAAAAAGACGAAAAATTCAAATTCAAAATAAAAAGTGCGCCTGAGAAAAAGTGTGAAACGGACGCACTTTTTCTATTTGACATTAAAGACTTTAGTAACTGTGGATTTACATAGCAACGTAAAAGTGACAGATGCAATGTTTTTTAAATACTGCAACCCGAAATTTCATTCATAAAATTAAAATTATGAATGAAATTTCGAGTTGCCGTATGAGAAAATTTTTGCATCTGTCACTTTTACGTTGCTATGTAAATCCACAGTTAGTTTGAACGCACTGTATTATAAGAAAACAAAAATTTTAGAATCTTTTTATATTATTTACTCCGACCACTAGTGAACATAACTCTTTCACAGATCTATTATATATCGCCGACCATATTCGAGTATACTGAGTATATTTGAGTATATTTTCGAGTATGTATCGACTATATTCGAGAACATCGACTATATTCGAAGACATCGACAACATTCGAGGACATCGACTATATTCGAGTGTATCTCGACTATATTCGAGTGTATCTCGACTATATTCGAGTGTCACAATTATAGTCGATCTGAATTCGCTCGATACACTCAATATAATCGAGAAAAGTCCGTATACTCGTAAAAAGTTGAGAAATACTCGACATAGTCGAATGTAGTCCAGATGTATTATAATAAAATCAAGATATCTTATAATCTAGTCAAGATATACTCGAATATAGTCGATGTCATCGAATACAGTCGATGTCCTAGAATATTGTCGGTGTCCTCGAATGTTGTCGATGTCATCGAATATTGCCGATGTCCTCGAATATTGTCGACGTCATCGAATATTGTCCACATATACTCGAATATAGTCGAGATATATTCGAGTATATGTGGACAATATTCGATGACGTCGACAATATTCGAGGACATCGGCAATATTCGATGACATCGACAACATTCGAGGACACCGACAATATTCTAGGACATCGACTGTATTCGATGACATCGACTATATTCGAGTATATCTTGACTAGATTATAAGATATCTTGATTTTATTATAATACATCTGGACTACATTCGACTATGTCGAGTATTTCTCAACTTTTTACGAGTATACGGACTTTTCTCGATTATATTGAGTGTATCGAGCGAATTCAGATCGACTATAATTGTGACTAGATTGTACTGGAATTCAGTCAATACACATGAGTAGAAAATCCTAATTGAGAATACGATCATGATTTTGACATAAGTGTTCAGTTTTTCCAAAAATGCTCTAAATCGAGTTCACACCCATTTCCAACTTTTCAATTCAAATTCGCCCCAAATTCTATAAAAAAAAAAATGTATAATTCGCGCTGACTTCCAACCACACATTGGCAAAAAAACTGGAGATTCAAAAAATGTATGGGCGCGAAACTACCACTCTAGAGTAGGAATTTCGCACGGCGCGAGATTCCCCGACACCTTCTGGGCACCACTACAAATTTAAACAATCTAAAAAGATCTAACAACTTTTTTGTGAATGATTTCAGGTGCTAAAGCGTCTCGTAGCGATAGAACCGTCAAATCCGCTGGATTTTTGCGAATACTGTTTCTGGGTGTCATCTTTCTCAAACTTTATTATACAAAAGGTTAGCGATTATCACACGTACAAGTAGGATGAAAAATATTAATTTTGAAATGGATGCAGTGTATGAACCCGATGAGTTTTTAACAGGTATCGATTGTGGATTACTGGTAAAAAAATTGTCCGGATCAACTTCCGTCTTGATATCAATTAATCGTGGCAAATTTGCGCCATAATATCGTTCTAAAGCATCGCTCATCTCATCGTCCGCATAATTTTGATATGAAGTCGTATGATTCAATATTCGTTTACTTTTCTCGAAAAACTCATTCAATTTAGCTGATTCAACCGGCGCATCTGCTTTCTCCCGTACCATGTATGCGTACAGATCGAAATAGGCATCACGATGAATAAATGACGAATGCATTTGTGGATGGAATTCGTTCACTTTTCCCGAAAATGTTTCGAGAGAAATGTAAAGATCGGGTAAACTGATCGTACCGAGCAATTCTTTAAATTCCATAATCTCACTCTGGCTCAGCAATTTATTAACAAATAACGACTTAGCCTTGAACCACTCCGATCCCGTTCCATAGCTGGCAATATTACGAAGATCCTTTGGTTCGGATATATTAAGGCCAGGCCGGATGTAACTATAGCTACGTGTTACATACATCAATTTTGTAAGAAAATCGGTAAATGTTAGCAACGTTTGCACAGGCGGACTAATTGGTGCAGGAAGCAAATCAATTGCTTGTTGGATGCGTTGTGCTCCGATAGTTTCAGCTTCGGTTACACTTTGTATATCTGAAACGGATGCTTTAATAGTCCCTTTGCTTAATGTAAACCGATAATTAAATGATGCGTTAACGCTTGCTTGATATGCTGCGTAAACATCATGGAACTGTTCAAAATTGTACTCTAAATCAATGTTAATAATTTGATGTGGAGCCGGATGTAATTGAAGGACTAATTTAGTTACAATTCCGAATGATCCGGTCGCTCCAGCTCCACGCAATGCCCAAAACAAATTTGTGTTGGTTTCATTGTTAATTGTAAGTAACTCTGCGTTGGCATTCACCATTTCCAATTCGATTATGTTATCAATTGCCAGGCCAAGCTTGTAAGCTAATAGTGTGTGCCCACCGCCTAGCGCGTATCCAGATATTCCCACGGATCCACAGATACCGTAGGGAAATACAAAATTTCCATTTTCCCATAGCTCGTAAGCAACATGTCCCAAGAGAGCACCAGCATCTACTGTTGCAGTTCTTGCTTGCTGATCTACCACAATCGATTTAAACGCTTTCAAATCCAGAATCAGTGTATTGTCGCCATTGCTGTGACCGTAGGCAGATTTAATATAACCGTGCCCACCATTCCGTGCAACTATTTCTAAATTAAGACTTCGTCCACATTTAATTGCAGCTTGAATATCAGTCGCCGAATTTATGAGAAGATAGGCTTTGGGATGGCGGTATGCTCCACGTTCTTGCCATTGAAAATTTATGGCAGCGTACACTGAATTACTTGCAAGATTTCTTTCGATTAAATTCGAATCAACGTCGATGCCAAGCTCTGCCAAACAATCTCTTAGTTCTGAAGTTTCAACTGTCGTCAGGCAAGCCGTACACATCAAAAGTATGATTGAGTTCAGTATGTTTTCCATTTGGAAAGGCTTAAGAAAATTTACACGTGATAACTGACACACTACAGTTGGTAACTTGTTCAGAATAGCTCAGGAAGGAGAGTGAACATATAAATCATTAATTGAACTTTTAATATTTCAACTAGTACCGCTATCTCAAAAAGTGAGATAGTATACCCGTCCAGTCGCATATGGGGCTCGCAAGAGCGGAAAACTTTGTTTTGATTATTGAATGATGTCCCATTTTTGGACCTTCCGACAACGATATCTCAAAATATTTAAGTTTTTTATTGTCGAAACTCTTTTTTTGTTGTATGAGCCGTTGAAAAACAGTTACACACACTGAGAAAGCAGAATACGTCCAGCACGTATGAAATGGCTAGCAGACAGCTTCATTTCTGTCTTACTTCGGGTGTGTATATTCCAACGTCTGACATGTACATCGTACGTATAATCATACGCACTCCTCGTGACTGTTCGTAACACTCTTATGATTATACGTGTCACATGCACGATATATACATGTCAGACATAGGAATATTCATGCCCGAAGTAAGGCAGCAATGAAGCTGTGTGCCAGCCATTTCATGCACAAAGGACGTATGTTGTTTTAACAGTGCAAAAGAGATGCCTTTTTCACTTATAAATTTCTTAGAAGTTAGACCAGGGTGCACGGTAAATTTATGTGAATGCCATTATGGACCTTCTAGCTTCGGTGTCGAGTGAAAACATTGGAAAAGCATTTGTAGATTTTATTTTGGTTGGACTCATAATACGGCTACCTCGGAAAAATCGATTTGCAGAAAAGCAGCAATGTAAACTTATAATATTCTTCTATAAAAAAAATTGTTGAATAATAATGCTCGTACCTAGTGCGATGGTGAATCGCGGTAGATCGGAATCCGACACTTTATAAAAAATAAAAAATTTATAGACACACCCTAATGTACTGCATAGACTTATATCTTTTGCATGATCACTCGTAGTTTCGACAAGTTCAATTGTAGATTCGCTCTTATCATCCAATAAGTTAAGATTACGGTCGCTGAACATAACTACCGTATCAATTCATTATCGGGTAAATTCTCGTAGGTCAGAGTATTGTTACAAGCCCCGTAAATAAGCTGCTGATACTGTTTGTCTTCCTAAAAACAGTTTTTACTTATCAAGTCTTTATGTGAAATTAAATTTCAAATAAATAAAATTTTGAGTCGGAATTTCATGTACACAAGTACATGTGAATGTTTGGTTCTAAGGGGTTATTCACAAATTACGCACGCTCTTAAGGGGGGAGGGGGGGTTTGACAAAAGCGTACGCCTAATACATTTTTGAAATTTTCTCCATACATTTTCGCGTGCAAGGGAGGGGGGGTCTGAAATTTCGAATTTGGTGCGTGCGTAATTTGTGAATGGCCCCTAACATAGAAACACCGAGATATGTTTATAATGTTAGATCGGTTTTTCAAAAGGTCTATAATGACTGCATGACTTTGGAAAACAGAGGCGCTCGTTCGTTCTTGCACAACACTCGTACATGTTTTGTTGACTTATACCAGCTTTGTGGTGTCTGAACACATGTGACTACATGGTTAGTGATGAAGCGGAATAAAAGTTTACTTTTGCTAATGATTCGTTAGACTTGTAATTGCAACAGGCTATGACTAGCCACGTGTGGCAAAAATAATTCTTTGAAACTTTTGAGGAATTACGGAATTGCATTGCACTGTCTCTCAGATCGAAACAGTGGCAGATGGCGATGAAGCTAATGTGATATCAGTTTTGTTGACGCATTCAGGGCGCAGATTCTCGAAACCTTATTGCTCAAAACAAACGAGGCATTGAAAACGTGTTTTGGTCCTAGTTTTCATTGACAGATGCAGCAGTCGCAATTTTGAATAGAAAAAGTTCTAACTTCATTTGACAGTTTCGAAAATTTCGTCATGAAAAATAGGACCAAAACACGTTTTCAATGCCTCGTTTGTTTTGAGCATATGAGATATGAGTTCTTATACTTACAACTGTCAAATTAGGAATATTATGAGCTACGAAAATACGAAAATTGCAGCCTCAACGGAAAAATTTCACCGAAAAAAGTGTACACCAAAACTTCATAAAATAAAATTGGTAAACTGAGTAATGGTCACTGCATCGGAGCGGTCGGAACGGAGCGATCATGATCATAACATTTATGTTACAACCACTCCGTCTCATAAAAAATTTCAAGCTCACACTGACAGAAGATTAAACAGCGGACACAGCGTCTCCAGGTAATGTAATTTCGTTACATTATCTGTGACAGGTAATCTTTCGAAAATTATCTGTGACAGGTAACGTGAAACGTTATCTGTGACTGGTAATGTGCCAAATGAAATTAAAAAAATGTTGCACGCGCCGGGGTTCGATCCGACAACCTTCGGATCACCAGCCTAGCGCGTTGTCACTGAGCCATTCAGTACACGATTTTGCAAGGCTTATTGTCGTTATAAGCTGAAACATTACCTATGACAGCCCATGTAGATTACCTACCACAGATAATGCACTTTACCTGTTACAGATAACATTGGCCGGTCACATTATCTGCCACAGGTAATTTTTGACAAATTGCCTACTTACAGAACGTTTTTGGTGCACGTTACCAATCACAGGTAATACATTTCTGTAATGTTATCTGTGGCAGATAACTTTTCCTAACATTACCATCAGTAGGTAATCTTATTGAAAATATTATCTGTCACAGGTAATGCGAAAAAATATTTTTTGTCAGTGCGCCGTGACAGACATTGGACAATTTATCAAGCTCTACTATACAATATATCACCTGTTAAATATGATGCCACTAAAAATGAGCTTTGAAATCTATGTTGAAACTGTGGTGACACAGAAACCTTAGTGTGCCAACTATATGTAACTAATCTTAGTAACCCTCGTCTAGGGTATAAATACCCCGTAGCTTTTATAAATAAATTCATATATTATCCGGCTTCGGCCAAAACAACATCTCTACGTCTTTCTCTTGTAGATTAGTTAATAATTCATATTTCCAAATTAGGAAATGGTAAAATTGATAATTAAGAGCTTCCGAGCGTACGCTGAAATTGTAGCCTACATTTCTGCGTTTCGAAATTTTTGATCGCTGATATCTTTTTACGATAGCCCTTTTTAAAAATGTACGACCACATTTTCGAGTAAAAATATGTCAGCTTTGAATAAAAAATAAAATTGTATGTGAAAGTTCCATGTGCTTTGAGAAAAGTGTACCTTTGATGCAAATTTGGGGCATCGGTGTGGGGTGTCATTAGAAAGGTAATTCCATATACACCTACAGACCCATCAAATGAAAGGTATATTCGCCACACGAATCGAACAAAACGAGCCATCAGAACAGTCGGAGCGTTTGCTGCGACTGAGCCCGTACAAACCCGTATATCTATTGCGTACGTGACCCTAATGCGTCTGTCACCCTACTTTGACCGTAAGCCTATGCGCCGGTTAAAGTAGTTAAAGTAAAATTATTATGTAATGTGTACATCTTAGAAATTGCGCATAGCGCAATTACGAAGCCCCGTACGACGTTCCTTTCAAATAAAACAAAACTTTCAAATAGCCCTAAAATTTTAATTTATTGAGTATAAATACACATAGGCCTAGTATCGACCTCAGTCCGAGGATCCAAATTTTTTTTTTCAACTACATTCTATTCGGCCTTTGATTACCTTCCAAATGAAACAAAAAATACGAAAAACGAATGAAATTTACTCGAGTTATATGAAAAATACACATAGGGCCCTAGTAACGGCCTTAGTCCGAGGACCCAAATTTAATTTTTTTCAACAACATTCTATTCGGCCTTTGATTACCTTCCAAATGAAACAAAAATTACGAAAAACGGATGAAATTTGCTCGAGTTATATGTAAAATACACATAGGGCCCTAGTACCGGCCTTAGTCCAAGGACCCAAATTTATTTTTTTTTTCAACAACATTCTATTCGGTGTTCGATTATCTTTCAAATGAAACAAAAATTACGAAAAACGGATGAAATTTACTCGAGTTGTATGTAAAATACACATAGGGCCCTAGTAGCGTCCTTAGTCCGAGGACCCAAATTTAATTTTTTTTCAACAACATTCTATTCGGCCTTTGATTACCTTCCAAATGACACAAAAATTACGAAAAACGAATGAAATTTACTCGAGTTCAATGTAAAATACACATAGGGCCCAAATAGTGGCCTTAGTCCAAGGACCCAAATTTAATTTTTTTTTCAACAACTTTCTATTCGGCGTTCGATTACTCTTCCAAATGACACAAAAATTACGAAAAAACGAATGAAATTTACTCGAGTTCTATGTAAAATACACATAGGGCCCTAGTAGTGGCCTTAGTCCAAGGACCCAAATTTAATTTTTTTTCAACAACTTTCTATTCGGCGTTCGATTACCTTCCAAATGACACAAAAATTACGAAAAAACGGATGAAATTTGCTCGAGTTATATGTAAAATACACATAGGGCGCCCTAGTAGCGCCTTAGTCCAAGGACCCAATTTTTTTTTTTCAACAACATTCTATTCCGGTGTTCGATTATCTTTCAAATGAAAACAAAAATTACGGAAAAACATATGAAATTTAGTCGAGTTATATGTAAAATACACATAAGGGCCCTAGTAGCTTTTCACTTCTAAGGCCCTAACTCACGGTCCACTCACCCCGATTTTAAAAAACTTTTTTTTCCTGGATTGGTATTGACAATACCTATCATTTGCCGTGTCATTTACATTTCCATCGTTTATTTTGCCATAAATATCACCAAAAGACCTTAAATCACTTAGGTGGCCCTAACTCACGAAGGGCCGACCCGAATATGCCCATCTTCGAACTTAGCCTCACTATTTTGACTATCTTTCAGGGAAAAAAAAATTTTGAAATCGGATTTGATTTACTCAAGATATCGACGTGACGTGACGGACAGACGGACGGACAGACGACGAGGACAGACGGACAGACGGACAGACGACGAGCCCAAATTTTTATTGCGGATTCGTCATCTATGAACATAGGCAAACACTTTGCCCTTACCGTCTGCTTCGAATTCCATCAATTACACACGGCATCGTAATCCTATAA